>NC_062571.1:26313650-26616727 GCF_022837055.1 Prionailurus viverrinus | reverse complement strand
CTTCCAAGTGAAAAATACAGATGTGCTGTTCTGTGACTTGTAATAATACCCTTTGTGCGCCACAGGCTTTGTGTTCCCAGGTTAGGGTGGCCTGACTACATCCACAGCAATGTCCTGGCCTACTCTCTCCATATTCCTTTAATGCTGTTTATAAATTCAATGGGCCACCTGACTTATATAGCACACTGTTATTTTCAGGAATGAGATAGAATAATAGGAGTCCTTTTAAATGTATATTTCTTGAATGTAAACTTGTTCCTAAACCATATCTGGTGGTTTAAATTAAGTCCACTCTTTACTTTTTAAAAGCAAACTTTCTATGAAAAATTCAGGCACCGGCTTGTGTATGGGAAATTTTGAAATATAAATTAATTTTGAATAATGTGAACTCGCACTGTACTATTCAAGATGAAGCTTTTCCATTTAAATTTCATAAAAGATTAAGGCGGCTGAAAAAGGGATGTGGATGGACTCAGAGTAACGGTTTGCATTTAGATGCTAGAAAACAGTAAGAGAAATGGTTTCATGTTCCATTTGCATATATATATGTGGGTAAAGACGGGAGTAAAGATCAAGGGTCTGAACTCTGAAATGGCATTTCAATAAAACAATCTAGTGACAAACATTTTTTTTCATAGATCGACCAATTTCCTTCTTCCAGTATTTCTAGATAAAATATGACAAACCTTACACTCCCACCTGCTGCAATTTTAAGGGGAGAAAATATGTTTTGGAAAATACCGATATGCAATCAACTAGATGTTAGCTAAAAATGAAATCATCTCTTTTCCGTATCAAATTCAATTATGCCTCAATTTTAAAAGTAGTATACAGTAGCATAGACATTTCTCTTGAATTTAAATCTAATGTTAAACCTTTAAAAACTATTGCAGTATGATACTTTAAAAAGCAAATTTATGGGTTGAACATTAACTTAAAATGTCTTATCTTTTTAATTATACATGTTGCAACATGTATGAACATTGAATACATTTTGCTATGTAAGAGTCAGATGTACAAGCCCACATTATGTGTGATTATATTTATGTGAAATGTCCAGAGCAGGCAAAGTGATATGCTAGAAAGCAATCTGATGATTGCCATAGCCATAGGCTGAGTGTGGCAGCAAGATAGGGAGTGATTGCTAATGGGTGTGGAGTGATAAAAGCATTCTAAAAGTCCATAGTGATGATGCTTGCACAACTCTGTAAATATACTGAAACCCACTGTATTGTACACTTTAATAGGGTGAATCTAAATGCATGTGAATTATAGCTCAACTAAGCTGTTATTAAAATAAGAACAATTAAAGAATAAACAAAAATATGTAGGTCAAACAATAACAATAATACAACAAAACACAAGCAGAGAAAATTGCATACGTCTATCCTTTTACAACAAGAACTTTTTAGGAGCCATGTTGTACTTCCTTGACAGTGAGATTGAACATCTTTCCATATGTTTATTTTATATTTAATATTCCTCCTGTTTGAATCACCTGCCTGTAATTTTTTTGATTATAGTTGACACACTTAGTTTCAGGCATACATCATGCTGATTTGACAAAATTATACATTATGCTGTGTTCACCACAAGTGTAGCTCCCATCTGTCTCCATATATCGCTATTAGAATATCAATGACTATTCCTTATGCTGTGCCTTTTATTCCTGTGACTTACTCTAAAATGCTGTCTTTTAAAATTAAAAACAAAAAACAAAATATAGACAGCTGATGCTGATAATAGTCATCTGAGGCACCAGTTAATAGTTCTTTATTTTAAATGTTTAAATATTAAATAAAGACTTGTAGAATCTTAGAGCTCTCAGATAATTTCTCAATAATTTCTAACATCCTTTTCTTTCCCCTGCTCCACCTTGCCAATCTCTGCCAAATGGCAAAAACAGTCAGCCAGAGAGGTCACCTTTGGTTACACAACCATGAAAACGTTTTCAAGAATTCTTTCTAACAGTGATTGTGAGATTGCCTTGAAGGTAAGTCTAAAAAAAGTTTCCCTTACATGAGATAATTATTTTCCAATGGATTTATATAATCTTGCCCCCAGAGGTGTTATCATCCCATTTTTAAATATAGCACACTGTACAAAAAATTTGATATTCTCCTTCTAAACAATCACTCCATAGATATTTGAGAATTATTATGTTCAAGACACACTTAACAATAGGAAAAAACATGTACCCTCAAAGGGGATGTCTGTTGTACCATGTACTCAATTCTCAGAAAGGCATAATTTTATGTCCTTTGAACCCACGAGCTAACATATCATTTATTCAATTATCTTTCCCATTGAAGGTATGATTTGAACCAATTTGGTCATATTTAAATGATGAAAGCCTTAAAAAAAACTAATGAAGTTAAATAAAATGAAAGAAAGTTTAGATTAGACCCAGTATAATCTGGAGATTTATTGTGATAGCTTAAGTGATCACTGAAAGTCAATATACCAATATAGGGAATAATTGTCTCACGAGAGAAATCACAATTTCTTGAATTCAAGAAGTTTTGTTTACAGCTCCCTGTATATTTTAATTTTTTCATCATACTACACATAAAATTTCAAGTTCTAGCATCACCACACACGCCAGTTTAGGTGAATATCTAACTCTTGCTGAAACATCTGTCACATTACCTAGCAACATCATCACAGTGGTCTATACGCATCCGAGAGCAAATGGTTAGGGACTGTTTTGAATACAGTGGAAAAACTAATGAAGTAAGATTACGATCAGCCCTGACACATATGTAGATAGGCCAAGTCACATTGCATAAATCAGATTTGGGTATTGTTTCTCTTCACTTTCCTTAAGATGCCAGGCATGTCAACATATACAGAGATGTATAGAAATTAAAGAGAAAATAACCAAATTTAAGTGTTAAATCTGTAACCAAATGCCCAGAGGATGTTTAAAAGCCTATACAATATCACAAAAGCCTTTTAATTGGTCCTTAATAAAAGATGAGTTTGTTTGTAGGCAAGTGTCTTTGTCAATTTTGCCCAGAGAAACAGAGCCAACAAGGGGTGTGTGTGTGTGTGTGTGTGCGTGTGTGGGTGTGTTCCTCTCTCTCTCTTCTTCTTCCTTTTTTTTTTTTTTTTCCAAACGAGGGCTAAATGGATTGGATGATGCTTATCCCCACTGGGAAGGGCCATCTGATTTACTGAATCTACCAATTCAAATGCTAATCTCTTCTGGAAACACCCCCTAGACACATCCTGAAATGATATTTTACCAGCTACCTGGGCACCCTTTAGCCCAGCCAAGTTGATATATAAAATGAACCATCACAATAAGTTATAAATTACTTACAAATAGGCTACTGAGAACTCTCAGACTGCTGAACAGTCTTGTACGATTCTATCCTAAACAAAACTACAGATTTATGATCATTGATTTCTTTGTACATCACTTCTTCAATTAAGAATGACTCTAAAGGCACCTGGGTGGCTCACTTGTTTAGGCCTTGGACTCTTGGTTTTGGCTCACGTCATGATCTCACAGTTCCATGGGACTGAGCTGTGCATCGGGCTTTGTGCTGACAGTGTGGAGCCTGTTTGGGATTCTCTCTCTCTCTCTCTCTCTCTCTCTCTCTCTCTTCCCCTGCCCTTCTTCCACATGATCGCTCTCTCTCAAAATGAATAAATAAATAAACAAACAAATAAATAAATAAATAAATAAAATGACTCTAAAATGTTCCTTAAAGCCATCTGGAGAGTAATAGCTGAGGTTCTTCTAAGGACCCTCTCAGCAGGAGGTTTGGCCAATTTTATTTTTGTTACTAGAGTCACTTTTACTTTCTAGTGTACAGTTAAAAGATGGCTGCCATTAATCCCTTCCCTCCTTGATACACATGCTGTTCTATACATCATAAACCAGAGCCTACTTCCCTCCCCTTGGGTCTGCACAGTGCTGTAGTTTTGTTTTGTTAGTAGACTACAGCAGAAAAATGCAGTACCACTTTCAGGTCTGGTTTCTAGGAGGCCTGGCAGGCTCTGCTCTCTCTCTAGAGAAGCCAGATATGACGTTGTAAACAAAATTATGTTGTACTACTGAATGAGGAGAAAAAGATAAAAAGAGAACATAAGGAAAGGGAAACAAAAATAAAATGAACACAGGGAGGGGGACAAAACAGAAGAGACTCATAAATATGGAGAACAAACTGAGGGTTGCTGGAGGGGTTGTGGGAGGGGGAATGGGCTAAATGGGTAAGGGGCATTAAGGAATCTACTCCTGAAATCATTGTTTCACTATATGCTAACTAATTTGGTTGTAAATTTTAAAAAATAAAAAAATAAAACTAAGTAAGTAAATAAATAAATAAATAAATAAATAAACAAATAAATAAAATCTTTTTAAAAAAAGAGAGAACCATGGGGCGCCTGGGTGGCGCAGTCGGTTAAGCATCCGACTTCAGCCAGGTCACGATCTCGCGGTCTGGGAGTTCGAGCCCCGCGTCGGGCTCTGGGCTGATGACTCAGAGCCTGGAGCCTGTTTCCGATTCTGTGTCTCCCTCTCTCTCTGCCCCTCCCCCGTTCATGCTCTGTCTCTCTCTGTCCCAAAAATAAATAAACATTGAAAAAAAAAAATTTAAAAAAAAAAAAAAGAGAGAACCCAAGTAGAGAGGAAATGATTCTGTCAAATAGGTCAGTAAAACTTTATTAGGCTTAGGTACAGCCACAAGTAAATGTAGGTGATTGAGTGACTTTAGTTGATGTCAAAAGTAGAAGAACCTGCCTGAATCCTGAAATATCAAAACTTATGAAATAATAAATATTTTTTTTAGCCAGTAAGTTCTGGGGTGATGTTTTTACACAACAATAAATAACTGAAACATATATGTATGCCAGAGAAACCAATACTTATATTAATGAAATTCTAAGGTTTTGTCTCTATGTCCTGAATCAACCAAGGTAGGCCTGCTTCAAGTGCATGGAATAAGTAAGGACATGGAATTTGAGAATGCAAAACACATCTGCTCAGGCTCAGATATGAACTCATGAAATAATGGGAAGGCCAAGTTAAGGGAATAGCCATCCTCACTCTAACATAACCAAATAGCTATCCCTGAGATATGGATTAATTTATCAATCCCTCTTTTCTACTCATGCTCTAGTACAACATGTTTAACTTATTCAAAAAGTCTCCTTCTTCAAAAGAACTATACAGATGTTTTTCTCTAAGGCCATAGTTTACAAATATTTCATACTCATGATTCTCTGAGGGCTGCAACCATCCATAATCTTAAAAAAAAATTCAACCAAGAGATTTCTCTTGGGATTCTATTGCTTTCAGAAGTGCAGAAGAGGTTACATGCAAGTGAACTAATACATCTCTCTCTGAAACATCTTATTCTTTGGATACTATTATTAAAATATTTTATGAGAAAATAAAACATAATTGCTTCAAAGTAGGCATTGTTGTTAAGCATTGTTAAGATTGTTAAGCATTACTTAAATTCAAGATTGTCCATCAAAGATCTGACTCTTGTTAAATGCTTCTATTTTTTTCATGTCTCTTTGTATAATGCAAACTTTCTGAATATGGGGAACAAAGTCCTGTTACCTTTGCCAACCTTATATCTTGCTTACTGCCCCATGGCTTTTTAAACACGGCCACTCTAAAATAGAAATAATAACAATAGCAACAGATACCATGGGAAGGATCAGGAAGAACTTTGAGCAGCGTCCAAACACAAAGCCCAGGTACTCGGGATTTCTTAAGACTGAGGATAGACCAGGAGAACCACCAGCCCTTATTCTGCCACCACCATAAACATAGCACAGAGTATAAAGCAAAAGTATCAACTACTACCTAGAAAAGTACAAAAGTAGAGAGACCTGATCTGTGGAGAATTCAGGTTGAAATCTGAAGGTTGAGCAAGAATAATGAGAATCACCCAGTATGCAAGGCCCCGCATCAAATATAAGACTCACTATCCTACCACTGGGGGAATTTGAAATATGTGGTACACAGACTCTGCATACCATCTGTGATGGTAGCAAGAACAAAACCCAGGCCCAGTATAAACTACTACTACTTACTACTACTACAAAGTACGATCTACTTTGAGTAGCTTGACTCAAATTCCTAGACTAACTGCCCTAAGATAAAAGAGGCAGACCCATGCCTGGTTATAAATAGTATTTACCCCAGTCTTTCAACACCTGATCCCTGGCATGCAACATAAAATTTCAGGATACACATCAAAACAAGAGAATCAGAACATTTTTTTCAACAGATAGTGCAGCTGATATAACCTATTTCAGAAGTTACCCAGATGTTGGAACTACCAGTCAAGGATTTTAAAATATCTAATAATTAACATGCTAATGGGTCTAATGGAAAATGTGGACAACATGTATAAATAGATAAGATAGGAAATATCAAGAGAGAGATGGAAACTATTAAAAAGACTCAAGTAATAATGCTAGAAATAAACACACATCACATCACATCACCTCACATCATATCATAGCACATCACATCAGCTACGAAGAATTTTCTCAATGGCCACATTAGCAGAATACACTCAGCTGAAAAAAGAATTAGTGAACTTAAAGGTAAGCTAATGGAAATTACCTGAACTTAAACACAAAGAGAAGGAAGGAAGGAAAGGGAAAGGGGAAGGGAATGAGAAGAGAAGAGAAGGGAACGAGAAGAGAAGAGAAGGGAAAGAGGAGAGGAGAGGAGAGGACAGGAGAGGGGAGGGGAGGGGAGGGGAGGGGAGGGGAGGGGAGAGGAGGGAAGGGAAAGGAAGGGAAGGGAAGGGAAGGGAAGGGAAGGGAAGGGAAGGGGAGAGGAGAAGAGAAGAGAAGAGAAGAGAAGAGAAGAGAAGAGAAGAGAAGAGAAGAGAAGAGAAGAAGAGAACAATATTCAAGAGGTGAGGGTCAATATCAAGGCATCTAAGGTGTGGGAGGGGAAAGGAGGGTATCTACAGAAGGAGATGAGGGGAAAGTGGGCTATAGACATGTTTGAATAGATGATGGCTGAAAATTTAGCAAAATTATGAAAGACACTAAGCCACAGATCAAAGTTCAAAAGATCCCAAACAGAATAAACAGTAAGAAAAAAAAAAAGACCTAGATACAGCATAACCGAATTATTGAAAAACAAAACAAAAAGGGCTCTCTTAAAACAGGTAGAGAAAAAAAGATATAGGGCAAACAGAGAAACAAAGAAATATCTAAAAAATTACAGCAGACTCCTTGTCAAAAAATATGCAAGCCACAAGACAAAGTAGCAGTATTTTTTAAAGTACCGAAAGAAGAAAGAACTATCAACTAGAATTCTATATCTAGCAAAAATGTTTTTTAAAAAGGTGAAACAACAAGCAAACAAAGAAATCTTATTGCTACCAGATCTGATATATAATAAATGGTAGAATAATTTTTTGTAGACAGAAAAAACATGGTCCAGATTAAAATTTGGATAAGTATAAAGAAATGGTTAGCGCAAGAAATGGCAAAAATAGGAGTAATTAAAAAAACTTATTTTTTCTTACCGATAGTCACTTAAAATATAATTTATTGTTAGATCAAATATAACAAATTGGATTTTTAACATATGTAGAATTAAAATATATGACAAGAATAATACAAAATAAAGAAGCAAGGAAATGGAAGTATGCTATTCCATTTAGTTCCTTATACTATGCATCAGTTGGTATAACATTCAAAGTTAGACTAAGATTAAGTGAAACATATATATTATACACCCAAGAAGGTATAACCAATAATCCACTTATGGAGATAAAATGTAATCATATTACTATATCGTACACCTGAAAGTAATCTAACACCGTATGTTAACTATACTGGAATTAAAATAAATTTTTTGAAATGTAATCACAATTTTCTCTTTTAATCTAAAACAAAAAAAACCAAAACACGAATTGTGTTGTGAGTATTTAAAGTGCTTTAGGCACTGTGCCCACATACAGTGATGGACAAAAGACACAAAATCCTGTCTTGGGGTGCCCGGGTGGCTCAGGGTCTGACTTGATCTCAGCTCAGGTCTTAATTTCACAGTCGTGAGTTCAAGCCCCTTGTCTGACTCCATGTTGGGTGTGAGTTTACTAAAAAGCAAACAAACAAACAAAATAAAAACAAAAACAAAACAAAAAAACAACAAGGTCCTGTTTTGATGAAGCTCATATCCTTGTGAGATGGAAGAAGCAATAAATAATCAATAATGTACTTAATAGTGTGCAGAATGAAACAAGCTAAGAAAGGATTTAATGGGGTGGCCAGTGTAATTCATAAGATGTCTCTGAGGAATAGTATTGAAAGTACTTTTCTGTTAAACCATAACTTTTCAGCTTACTGCACCATTTAAAAATTACAGATTCATTTCATTGCATTTTCAGAAAAGTGCATGGTAATAAGACTGAATAACTTACATGTAAAGTTCAAAAACTTGCCGTACCCACTCGTGACAGAAAAGTGGCCTGCATATCTTGTCGTTTGTACTAAATACCATAGTATATTGATAAATAGAACAGTCAGATGGCAATGCTGAAATGTTATTTTAAAAGGAATGAAAATATGCACCAGGCAATAGATTGATTCTTCAATGTCCAGGTTTGTCTAATTTTTTTTTCAAATAAGTTTATAATAACAATATAATAACATGAAAATCTTAGCCTAAAAGGAATTTGATGATTGTTTTAAATGCCAATCTTTAGGGTAAAATATAGTTCATGATATGATCTTTATCTTTCCATATAATCAAAACTCTAAGACCTATTTGCAAAATTTTAAAGGTATTTGGCATCATGATTCCTCGGTGTGTGTGGTTAGGTATGGAGTAAACTAAGGTAAAAATATCTGTCTAGATCTTTAAAAATCTTAATAAAGTTAGATATTTTATTTATAAAATTTTCATTTTCATTAAATATATATTAACCTCCATTCTAAAGGAGCTGCATTAAAAATGACACAATCATAGAAAGTATATAAACCATTTATTTCCATATTTCAGATATAATTTACATACAGTAAAATTCAGACCACAATCAAGACAAAGAACTATTCCATTACCCCCAAAATTCTCATATGCCCCCTTTAGCTCAATTTCTCCCCAAGCCCCATCATCTGTTACTAGTGATTTGTGTTTTCTCTCCATATTTTTGCCTTTTCAAGAATGTTGTACAAACAATCATACATTATGTACCCTTTGGATTTAAGCTTCTTTCACTACATATAACACATATTTTAGTTTCATCTATATTATTACATGTACTAACAGTCCATTTCTTTGTATTTGAGCAGTAGTATCTCATTGTATAGATACAGCACAGTTTGTTTATACATCCCATAGTTATACATTCCATGGAGACTTTGGTTCTTATGAACATATCTCACTAAATCCTTAACTACACACTTTGTACGAACATCAGTTTAATTTCACTTGAGTGTATACCTTGGAATGGGCTTGCTCTGTCATAGGGTAAGTGTATATTCAACTTCATAGGAAGCTACCAAATTGTTTCCCGAAGTTTCTATATGATTTTTCATTTCAACCAGCAATTTATAAAAGTTCCAGTTGCCCTACATTCTTCCTGGTAATGGTAATGGACTTTTTTTTTTTTAATTTTAGCCATCCTAATAGGTGTGTAGTGTTATATCATTGTGGTTTTAATTTGCATTTACCCAATCCTTAACTTTTACCTATACTTATTTACCATATGGGCATCTTCTTTGTTGAAGATACCCCCACTTTTTTCAAAATTGGTATATTTTTTCTAGTACTGTTAAATGTGGAGAGCTCTGGCTACAATTCCTTTCTCAGATACATAGTTTAGGAATATTTTCTCTCAGAAGATAGCTTGCCTTCTCATTCTTTTAACAGTGTCATTTTGAAGAACACAAGTTCTTAATTTTTGTGAAATTCATTTATCTTTTTTTTTTTTCACTTTTTGTGCATCATGCTTTTGGTGTCATAACTAAGAAAACTTTGCTACCTGAGCTGTTGAATGTTATATGTCGACTTGGGTAGGCCACGGTGCCCACGTATTTGGTCAAATATTATTCTGGATTCTTCCATGAGGTGGTTTTTGGATGAAATTAACATTTAAATCTTGGACTTCTAATCTCCCCTCCCTAATGTGGGTGGGCTTCACACGCAGATGCAGGCCTGAACAGAACAAAGACTGACCTCCATCAAGCAAGAAGTAATTTTGCTAGCAGACGGCCTGCAGATGAAAACCGCAACAGGCCTTCCCTTGATCTCAAGCCTGCTGGCCTACTCGCAGATGTTGGACCTGCCAGTCTCCGCCACTGCATGAGCCAAATCCTTGAAATAAATCTCTTTGTCTCTGTCTCTCTCTCCCTCTTTCTCCCAGAAACCACACTAGCTCTTTAAACAGACAATACATTATATGTAGCAATTTATGTAAATATGCAATATATAATATATAAAAGAGAATCATAAGGAATTTTAAGACAGATGTTAAAAGGCTAAAAAATCGGGGCACCTGGGTGGCTCAGTCCGTTGAGTGTCTGACTTCAGTTCAGGTCATGATCTCACAGTTCACAAGTTTGAGCCCCGCATGGGGCTCTGTGCTGACAGCTCAGAGCCTGGAACCCGCTTCAGATTCTGTGTCTCCCTCTCGCTCTGCTCCTCCCCTGCTCGTGCTCTGCCTCTCTCTCTTTGAAAAATAAATAAAAATATTTTTTTAAAGGCTAAAAACTCAAAAAGAAAACCTGAGACAACACATATATAGGAACTTCAGGAAGCAGCTCCAGCCCCCTAGGGACGGGGACTGAAAGAGGAGTCTGGAATTATCAGGACAGGTAGAAATGGGGCTGGTCTGGGGCTCTGCCGTCCCATGAGTTCACAGCCAGTCAGCTGCTGGGACCTCAAAAGGGTATGACAGGCCCATTCCGGAACAGGCAGGGAGAAAGGATGAAGATTAGAATCGACTGCTGTTCATAGGACAGGCCTTTACTGGGATGACTACAACAAGAAAAAAATGACTAAAAACAGCAGTTTCTTCTCTCACCTCCAGCCCTTTGATCTCTGTCCAGGGCACATGGGCATAAATCAATAGTCTCAGAGGAAGAGAGTCCCAGCCCCAGCTATCAATCGCATATAAAGGTATGTTTGCAGCTGAAAGACGACAGTTTAATAACTATCCGAGTAGGAATCTTTTATTTTCAATAGGGCAAGTGAATTGAAAAGAGGGGATTTTAAAGTGTTTTAAAGTTTATAACCCACGCCTCATTAAATACCAATATCTAAATTGCAAAAATTATTCATCTAAATAAATTCACTTTTGTGGAACTGGTGCATTTTCAAATTTCTATTATCAGAGAAATGACTGCCAGTTCTAAAGCCCTCCAGCTAAATATTATTTCTATGGACTGAACATTACCGACAGTGATAGAAAAGAACATTTAATATTTGTTTGTGTTATCAAATTTCAGCTGAGCTAACAGTTGCATTAACTAAGAAGTTTCTGTTTATTTGTTCAGAACATTGATTACTCCAGAAAGTATTTCTTTAGTAAACTTAAAAAAACTTGATCTGTTATAAATGTGATGCTGTATTTTGTTACATGTGTATTAAAATAGAGATCAAAATCTGCAAAAAATAAAAGGATAAATAAAGAAAAAGGAAAAAAAATGCATTCTTAGGATTGACAATTTTATATTTCCAAGAAAATTCCCATACCAACAACTGGAATTCTTACTAACCCCATAAAATTGATAGGTTTTTATGGTATTTACTTTATGATCATCTTAATTTCTAAGTGTCATATTATAAAACTAAGTTCCTCGTAAATAAGAGACATTTAATACCTGTTGTTTCAAATGCTGCATTAGTGAACTGAAAAAAATTAAATACTTTCTGCTCTGGGAAATTTTTAAAAGGACAGTTTCAGCAAATAAATTCTGTTTATTTATAAATGTTTGTTCATAATCACATTAATTAAACTGTGTTTTCCAATATAAGAGACCTAATGACAACCAATATTCACCCTGAGAAATATCATCTTCTCTTTGAAAGCCTATGGTACTTGTCAATATCACTCATATCAAAATAGCAATTCATTAGACAGATAGACAGACATGGATAGATGATAGACAGGCTGAGTAAAGTTCTTTGATTCTTGAATATTTTTTACTTTCTGACTGGCATAGATACAAAAGGGAAAGACAGGACTTATTAGTATGGACAGGTTAGATCTTGAAAGAAAAATTTGAAACTGTGACTATGTTTACCTTAGGTTATTAAATGGATCATCCTGGTTATATACATTTATAATAGATTTGAGAATAGAGCATATGCTCTTAAAAGAGGATAAATTGGAAAGTGTGTATATTACATCAATGTTGAAAAGTTAATTATAAGAATTCCCCTTTAGAAACTTTGCTGAGACTCTCTGTGGTAATTGATCCAACTTTTCTTTGTTACTTTATTCTATTTTAGAAATATATCATCCTTTCTTTGAGGCTTTTTTCCCCCAATTCATTGAAAGGCAACATAACCGGGAAATTGGGTTCTTCTACTAAAGACACTTATCAAACAAACTGTTTCAAATTGCTTTGGCTTGGAGACAGAGATAGTCAGTTTCAGTGAAAGTGCTATATATTTTAAAAGGAAATTCTCTTTTTTAAATCCTGATTGGAATTTGTTTCTGCGAACCTAGAGGATGTATACATAATCCAAAGTTGGCATCGCTATTTTAATACTTTTTAAGACATTATTACAAGTATGTATACATGTACACAGTATTGACAAATATTTTGTTCCATCATTATTTTTTTTCATTTCCATGTCTTAACTATTGTTTTTTTAATTTTTTTTATTTTTTAAATTCACATCCAAATTAGTTAGCATATAGTGCAACAAGGATTTCAGGAGTAGATTCCTTAGGGTCCCTTAGCCATTTAGACCATCCGCCCTCCCACAACCCCTCCAGTAACTCTCAGTTTGTTCTCCATATTTACAAGTCTCTTCTGTTTTGTCTCCCTCCCTGTTTTTATATTATTTTTGTCTCCCTTCCCTTATGTTCATCTGTTTTGTCTCTTAAAGTCCTCATATGAGTGAAGTCATATGATTTTTGTCTTTCTCTGACTAATTTTGCTTAGCATAATACCCTCCAGTTTCATCCACGTAGTTGCAAATGGCAAGGTTTCATTCTTTTTTGATTGCCGAGTAATACTCCATTGTACATATATACACCACATCTTCTTTATCCATTCATCATCCATCGATGGACATTTGGGCTCTTTCCATACTTTGGCTATTGTGGATAGTGCTGCTATAAACATGGGGGTGTATGTGCCCCTCCGAAATAGCACACCTGTATCCTGTGGATAAATACCTAGTAGTGCAATTGCTGGGTCATAGCGTAGTTCTATTTTTAGTTTTTTGAGGAACCTCCATACTGTTTTCCAGAATGGCTGCACCAGCTTGGCATTCCAAGCTCCATCATTATTTATCATCAAATTACTTTCAGACTGAGCAAGGGGCTTTCTTCTAAGGACACATATACAGTATTTATTCTGTTCCCTCTAAAGATAAGTCCCAGGTAGAAATTTGTATAAATTATGTTTCTAAATTCATCTTAATAACTCCCCATCTCAAATCAAAGATTTGATAACAAATCATAACTTTATTCATGGAATAAAGTTCATGGCTTAGTATTAAGAGTATAAATTTGAGTAGAATGAACTTTCACTTTACCAAAATGAACTCAACTCTGTATAAGAGCTCCTAGAGTTTATCTTTCTATCTTATTTTACTTTATTTTAAAATGTTGATACATCTTTTATATTCTCAGTGGGAGTGTTGGTGTGAGTTACTTGTCTGTCATGATAACAGCAGGAGTCCTTCAGCTTAATTTCTTTAAACATCCCCTCCCCTATTTCTCTGCTCTTGTATCAACAGGTTGATTTATGTTTTGAGTTGATTTTCTAATTTTATTATCATTTCTCTTAGTCTTTTAAATCTTACTGTAGTTACAAAAGACATTCCACAATTTTCCTTCTCAAACTTTTTATCCATTTTCTCACTCACTTTCCCTCCCTTTCTCTCTACACATATGCAATATGCACACACACTTCTGTGCATAATTTTCTAATTTTTAAAGTTTTAATTTTTTATATGTATTCCCTTTACATAGACTTTTTTATTTCTTAGAGGTAATATCTTCTCTCCACTTTATGAGGACAATGATTTTCAGTTTTCTTTGTTATCCTGATGAGGTATAACTTATAAACAATGAAATGTACACATTTTGAGTTTGCATTTTAAGCACAATGAATTTTAGTAAATATATACTTGTGTAATCACCAGCTCAGTCATGATACAGAACATTGCCATCACTCCAGAAAGTTCCTTCATACTGCTTGCAGTCATTTCTCCACACCTCCATGCTCAAACACAAACCTGATCTTTTCATTGTATGAATATAAATATAAATGAATAGGAGTATGATATAAATCCACTTATGCACTTACTGATGGATAACATTCAAGTTCTTTCCAGCCTGGACCTATTATGAATAAAGTAAGTAGAATCATTCTTGCACACCTTTTATAGATATCTGTATTCATTTCTTATATAAATACTAAGTCATTGAACTGCTAGGTCATAGGGTGGGTAAGTGTATGTTTAATTTTATGAGAAATTGAAAGACTTTTGCAACTGAGTTTTATCGTTTCATATTCACACCTGTAATGCATGAAAATTCCAGTTGAATCACATTCTTCCCACCATTTGGTATCATCAAATTTTTATTTTTTGTCTCTGTATTTCAATTAGGTGTAAAGTAGTATCATATTATGGTTATAATCTGAATTTTCTTGATAATCAAAAATGTGGAGTATATTTCCATGTGCTTCTTCATCATAATGTCTTTTGTGAAGTGAGTATTCATGTCTTTTCCCATTTGTTAAAAAATGTTTGGTTGCTTAATTGCTTAACATTTCCTGTATACAAGTTCTTTTGCAGGTACGTATTTAGAAAATATTTTTCCATTTTGTATTTTTCTCATTTATTTATCTGAGTCCCTTAATAAGCTTTTCAGTTCATTAAATCTAATTTATCAATTTTTCCATTTATAGTTATATTTTTCCAGTCTGTCAAGGAATCTTTACATAAACTCATAAAGATTTTTTCTCATGTGTTTTTCTAGAAGTTTTAATTTTAAGTTTTAGTTTTAACTTACATATTTAGGTCCATGTTTCCTTTCAAGTAATTTCTAGATCCAGTAAGGATGAGAGTACATTTTTCTCCATATGTGTACTCTGTTGTTGCAACACTTTTGGTTAAAAATACTACTCCTTCCTATTATTTTTGTTTCCCTTCCCTTATGTTCATCTGTTTTGTCTCTTAAAGTCCTCAAGAGTGGAGTCATATGATTTTTGTCTTTCTCTGACTGACTAATTTCACTTAACATAATACCCTCCAGTTCCATCCATGTAGTTGCAAATGGCAAGATTTCATTCATTTTGATTGCCGAGTAATACTCCATTGTATATATATACCACATCTTCTTTATCCATTCATCCATTGATGGACATTTGGCTCTTTCCATACTTTGGCTATTGTTGATAGTGTTGCTATAAACAAGGGGGTGCATGTGTCCCTTCAAAGAAGGGAGGGGAACAAAACAGAAGACACTCATAAATATGGAGAACAAACTGAGGGTTACAGGAGGGGTTGTGGGAGGAGGGATGGGCTAAAGGGGTCAGGGGCACTAAGGAATCTACTCCTGAAACCATTGTTGCACTATATGCTAACTAATTTGGATGCAAATTAAAAAAACAACAACAACAAACTACTCTTTCTCCACTGAATTACCTTGAGGATTTTTTCAAAAATAAATTGACAATGTATGTGGACAATTTCTGGATTCTCCATTGTGTTCCATTAACCCATACGTTTATCCTGCTGTCCTGATGTCAGTACCACACTGTCACAATTTGTGTAGTTGTAGAGCTGCAGGAGGTCTTCAAGTCACGTGCTACAAGCCCTCCAAATTGTACTTCCTGCCCCCCACCACCAAGTTATTTAAGCTCTTCAAGATCCTTTGCATTTCCAAATAAATTTTAGAATCCTGGCAGTTTCTAGAAACAATAATAACAAAAGTAACTGAGGTTTTGATTAGAATTGCATTTAATCTATAGATCAATATGAGGACAATGGACATAACCAGAATATTAACACTTCTAACACATGACAACTCATCTTCCAGTATGTGACAATATTGATTCTTCCAATACATGGTATATCTCAACACTTGGGTTTATATGATCACTAAAGCGAAAATATTTCCTGGGGTGCCTGGGTGGCTCAGTCCATTAAATATCCAACTCCTGATTTCAGCTCAGATCATGATTTCCCTAATGGTGGGATCGAGCCCCACATCGGGCTCTGCACTGTTACACAGTACAGCTTGGGATTTTCTCTCTCTTCCTCTCGTTGTGCTCCTCCTCCATTCGTGTGCACATTCTCTCTCTCTCTCTCTCTCTCTCTCTCTCAATAAATAAATAAATAAATATTTAAAATGTATATTTTCTAATTTTCTTGCCCGACAAATTTTATTAGAAGTGGAGTTAATATAATTTCCAAATATTGGGAGATTTTCCAGGTTTTAATTTCTTGTCAGAAATCTATTCTGCTATATTTAAATCACTTGAAATTTGTTAAGACATTTTATGGTTCAAGATACAATGCACTGTCTATCTTAATTAACATTCCACGTGCACTTGAAAAAATACATATTCTATGGTTACTACATGTAGCACTCTGTAAATATCAATTAAGTGAAATTGGCTGCTAGTTTTGATCAGAACCTGCCTGATTTTTTGTTTACCTGTTTTATCAAATACTGAGAGAAGTATCTTAAAATCATGAACCATGATAATCACTTTGTCTATTTTTCTCTTCTTTTTTTGCTGGGGGATAGTTTGAATTGATACTTATGAAGCTATATGTTTTTTGAATTTATACCTAGGAGTGTTAGGCCTCCTTGATGACTTGTTTCTTTATTTTTTCAAAAAAAAATAGATTCTCCTAACATAGTTGCAACTTTTGAATGAAACCACTAACTCTTAAAAATCATCAGGGAAATACAAATCAAAACTACACTCAGATATCACCTCACGCCAGTCATAGTGGCTAAAATGAACAAATCAGAAAACTATAGATGCTGGAGAGGATGTGGAGAAACGGGAACCCTCTTGCACTGTTGGTGGGAATGCAAACTGGTGCAGCCGCTCTGGAAAACAGTGTGGAGGTTCCTCAAAAAATTAAAAACAAATCTACCCTATGACCCAGCAATAGCACTGCTAGGAATTTACCCAAGGGATACAAGAGTGCTGATGCATAGGGGCACTTGTACCCCAATGTTTATAGCAGCACTTTCAACAAGTGTTGAGAGGATTATGTTAAGTGAAATAAGTCATACAGAGAAAGACAGATATCATATGTTTTCACACTTATGTGGATCCTGAGAAACTTAATGGAAGACCATGGGGGAGGGGAAGGGAAAAAAAAGTTAGAGAGGGAGGGAGCCAAACCAGAAGAGACTCTTAAAAACTGAGAACAGTCTGAGGGTTGATGGGGGGTGGGAGGGGAGGGTGGCTGATCGGTATTGAGGAGGACACCTGTTGGGATGAGCATTGGTTGTTGTATGGAAACCAATTTGACAATAAATTTCATATTAAAAATAAATAAATAAATAAAAATACAAGCAACACATGTCCAGTTAATCATACAAGCTCCCTCTAGATTGTTTTCAGAAAGGTCACATTTCTAAAATATTAATTTAAGCTTTCATTAAATCTCTAAGTAGAATGAGTCCATAAACTAAGACTCTTTACAATAATAGCTAAGTAAATACGACCTTAATTCTTTGTGGCAAAACCATAACCTTGTATTAATAGAGATATTATTTTGGTACTTATTCTATTTATATAGCAGTAAGAAATTATTTTTAAAATTCTATACATACCGGAGCACCTGAGTGGCTCAGTCAGTTAAGTGTCCGACTTCAAGTCAGCTCATGATCTCACAGTTTGTGAGTTTGAGCCCCAGGTCAGGCTCTGTGCTGACAGCTCAGAGCCTGGAGCCTGCTTTGGATTCTGTGTCTCCCTCTCTCTCTGCTCCTCCCGCATTCTTGATCTGTCTTTGTCTCAAAAATAAATAAACATAAAAAAATTTTAAATACTATATATATCCAGTTGAACATTGGGAAGCCTTTATGTTTTTATAATTTTATTTAGATCTAGCCAATATTTCTCCTTATATTTTGACCTACTTTGAAGGAGCTGGGGATTTGCTTCTGTAGCACATGCAAAGTCCTTCTTTACCTCTGATAACATAGCTTGTGTGATATCAATATAGACATATGTCCTTTTTTATGCTTATTGTTTGCATGTTATATCTTTTGTATTCTGATTACTTCCAAACATACATTTAAAGCACATCTCTAACAGATATTATATAGTTGTATTTTTCTTTTAATACTGACAATTCCAATCCTTAAAATTGGAATGTATAGTCCATAAATATTTAATTTATTCATTGATATTATAGGGCTTACCAGTCACTAAAGCTGGTTTATTTTCTTCTACCTTTAATTCTCCATTTTTTCAATTAGATCATTATATAAATTGAATTAGTAGATTGCATAATTTCTATTGATATATCATCAAGTTGACTTTCCATTTTTAAAAACCTCTAATCCAATCTGCTCTAGCGCCTACTGTGAACTTTCATTTCAGTTCCTGCAACACTCTTATTATTTTAATTTTGCTGTATTTTGTAAATGCCTCTGCTATGGTTTTCTATGTGGTTACTCATTAAGGCCATATTTTTCTTTAGTCATTGTATGTATTTACAATACTGGCTTTTAAACTTGTCTGCTAAATCTAATATCTAGAACATCTTGGTGTCTGTTTCTATTTATTACAGTTTTTCTTGGTTATGAATCATAATTTCTTATTTATTTAGATATCTAGTATTTTTAAATTACATAATGGACATTATAATTATTACATTACATATACACTGCATTCTGTTTTCTTTCTCTGCACAGTATTGTTTTGTTTTTTTTTCCCCCTAGGCAATGAGTAGCTTGAACATGAAGAGATTGGTTTTACGCGCTGTTAGGGTAGATTTGTAGAAAGCACAAGGTGTTTACCAAGCTTCTCTAATGTGTTAGGTCTCAAGCTCCAAGTTCTTGTTGCCCCACATATCTTGCTGTGGCTGTGTTTTAGGATTTATGGGGTGTCTAAAGTAGGTTGGATGCTAGGGCATGGGCCTTATTCCTAAGACATGTTCTTTCTGTGTCTCAATTAAATGCTCAGTTATTCCAAAGGTCTCTCTACTCTCCTTGTGCTGGAACTCAAATGTCTGCACCACACATTAATTTATATCTGTCTTGTTCTATTCTCAACCCAGGAGCATCTGGTAACTTCATATGACCTTGCCTGGAAAAACTACAGTTCTGTCTCAGCCAAGGACCCGTAGGGACAGTCACACAGATTTGTGCTTTCTCATATCCCCCACTCTCCCCATTGCTTAGCTACTCCCTCTCTAATGATTGCAAACTCTAGCTGCTTTAGCAGTCAAGATTCCAATCTCTGCTTTCTCAGCTCAGAATGCTTTCCTTGATTCTTTGTTTCCACTTCACAACTAGGAAATTGTCCCCAAAAAGGGAGCTGGGATAAATGTAGGGTTTACTCGCAAGTGCCCTTCACTCAGAGAATGTAGTTTGGAGTGTGTGTTCTCCTATGCTTGAAAATAATTGTCTCATGGGGCACCTGGGTGGCTCAGTCAGTTAAGCATCCAACTTAGGCTCAGGTCAAGATCCCACAGTTCATGGGCTTGAGCCCCATGTCGGGCTCTGTGCTGACAGCTCAGGACCTGGATCCTGCTTTGGATTCTGTGTCTCCCTCTCTCTCTGCTCCTACCCTGCTCACACTCTGTGTTTCTCAGTCTCAAATATTAAAAAAATAATAAATAAATACATAAATAAATAAATGTCTCAGATGCAAAGTTATTAAATAATCTATAGATTGGGAAAAGATATGTGTAGTATTTAGCAATGAAAAGTTTTGAGAAAGACTGTAAGGAAAGCAAGTTTTACACAGTACTAGTGGAGTCACAGTTCAGAAGAGTTTTCAGTAGTATGTAGTCATTTTGAAGAGCACAATCTACAAGCAAGTAATTCTATTTTAGAGAAACTCTGTAATCACGTGATAAGGGTTACGTATAAAGATATTCATTGTGCTTTCGTATTTAAGAGTAAATAAATGAGGCAGATTGCTCTTCAGTAGGATGAATAAATGCAATAGCCTAGGCATACAATAGTTTATCAGCACTAAATTAATCAACATAAAGATTTACTATCTTTTAAAGATCTTAAAACAACTCTCCATTCCTAAAAATGAGTTGGTCACTATAATGCAGGTTAAAATGAATGAATTAGATTTAGATATTCTAACAGAGATAAATATGGAGGGTAAAATCCAGTTGCAAACATGCACACCCAGTGTGATCCTATTAATGTAACATTGAAAACGCATAAAACAGTAGAATGTATTGTCATAAATACATAGGAGTAATATACACTCACTTTGAAGGACATAGAGGGGCAATGGGGAATAAGTGGGATTTGGGTATGTGAATGACTTTTTTCTTCCTTGATAGGAAAATTCAGAAACAAGCAAAAGAACAAATCATGGTAAAGCATCAGACGCATATGGCACAATTGTGTTAACAGATCGGCTGCATTATTTTGAGCGTGTCACACCATGATTTTCAGTTGAACTGATAAGCAGAATCTATCTATGGAAGAAACATGGTGGAGAAATAAAAGGAGGGCTATCTTTTCTCATGCTCCTGTAAGGAAAAGCCTCAACAATCAGTGAATAGTGCATTTGGAATGGGATTTCAACTCTTAATTCACCAAATTTATAAAGTAGTAAGTCTTAATAATGTAGAAGGCTTGGTAACACAATTTTGCTTCTTGGAAGGGGGAGCTTTAGCTTCATTATCCCAGCTAATAGTGATGTGCTGTGTTACATGTTTACAATAAAGGTAATTAAAACTACTATACCTTAGAAGTGTGAGAATTTCATGAACTTTACTAAACAATTTTAAATAGAAACAAACCCCACATATGCTATTCTGACATATCTAAGGATGATATTTATATTTACATGGTGACATGACTCTAATTAAAAAGATTTCTCATAAGTAAAGAAAACGTTCTCCTTCTATGAAAGGACTGTATTCCTAAACATCTGTCTTTAGAGTGGGGCTCAGCAAACTTTTCCCCTAAAGGGCCAGATAGTAAATATTTTAGGCTTTGAAGACTATATGGTCTTTGCTGGAAATTTTCAACTCTTCTGTGTTCATATGAAAGCATCCATAGATAATGCCTAAATAAATGGGCATGTTTGTGTCCCAATACAACTTTGTTTACAGAAATAGACAACAATGCGGATTTGGCCTCCAAGTCATAGTATGCCAACATTTCCTCTAGATTGTTTTGATTCTTCCAATATAATAGCTAAATGTTTAATAATTTTGTCAATGGCTTTGTGTATCCTCCTTGCCTGTTGTTTTTTTATGGTTCTCTGCTACATAAAAGTTAGATAACTTGAGATCTGCAAAAATGAGATGCTTATTTGGACTGTGAAAGGTATGAGATTATTGATCAGTGATGAACTTTATTTTGGTTGTTTTTCCTTCTTTGAATAAATTCCATGATTCCCTGTTAGTTTCTCATATGGTACAGCTATGGGTGTCCCCAGTGCTATACTGGTGAGGAGGCTTGGAAAGTTAGTACACATTCGGAGCTTATAAAGTCTTTCTGATTAACATCTTTTTTTCACTGAATCAGGCTTGAATCCCTTCTTTCTCTCAACTTCCTATGGCATTCTTAATGTTGTTTATCAATAAAATCCCATAAGACTTTGCAAAACAAACAAATAAACAAACAATGGCTTCTGACTCACTTACACCTGCATTTATAAAGGTTATAATCATAGAAGAGATCGACCCTGGTAGGAATAACCAGCAGGGTTCAAAATAGCTGGAGAAATTTGATAAGACATTTTATGGTTTGTTACTGGAAGAAAGCAAGAAATTAAAAGGGTGTAGCTTATTCCAAATTATGTCTGTTTCTTAAACACAGATGAACACGAAGCACTTCCTGAAAAAAAATTCTTGAATATTAAGCAAATAAATGGCATAAATTTCATCTTAAAAGTGATTATTACTGTTGTTTTCATTTATATACTACAAGAGTTGTGTGTTTTTAATTTCATATTAAAAAGGTTGAAGTAGACACTTAAGAGCCCCAAAGTGATGGTAAAGTTCTGCAAGAGTGAATTTTTTTTAATGTTTATTTATTCATTTTTGAGAGAGCAGGGGAGGAGCAGAGCCAGAGAGAGAGAGAGAGAGAGAGAGAGAGAGAGAGAAATCCCAAGCAGGCTCTGCACTGTCAGCATAAGAGCCCGATGCAGGGCTCGATCTCACGAAACCCGAGATCATGACCTGAGCCGAAGTCAGATGCTTAACCGACTGAGCCACCCAGGCACCCCTGCAGGTGTGCATTTTAATCAAGTATTAATTAGATAGTGGATAAGACACATAAATAGGAAGTACTGAGGGCGATCATGGAGTTTTTAAAGAAGAAATGGTGAAAGACTAAGTGGTACCCTAATTTTCCTTTCTGTATTTTTTGTCACTGTAATGCTTAGTATTAAGATAAACTGTATGCTGTGCTCTGGGAAAAAAAGAAAAACATTTTTTCCTAAATTTAATTTAAATATTTACATTTTTTCTGACTTGGGTAATGTCTTGGTGTCAAGAAAAAGTAAAAAAAAAAAAGACTTATTTAAAGGCAATTTCTTCTTTTTAATATAACATTTCACTGTCTTAAAACAGAAAGTTAAAGGAAATAATGTCTCCATGAATGCCTGTTTAGTAATCTTATACATTCAAATATGCTTGTCGGAATTCTGGTTGAACTAAGTGGCACATGAATAGTATTATACAAAATATCATGGAATTCCTGGGGCAAAAATCTTCATGAATTTATCTAGTAGGACAGTTCAGTGCCATTGAGAAATAGACACCATGATAAGACCAGAAGGGTCAGATATTTAATGATGGGCATGCCTGAATGAGTGAATGAGTAAGTGAGTGACTGAATGAGTGAGTAAAAGAAAGAGATAATGAAAGAAGGAGAGTGAGAGAGGAGGGGAGGATGAGAATGAGGGAGAGAGCAAAAGAGCGAGAGTAAAAGAGAGGAATGGTGGAAGGAGATGGGGGATGGGGCAGAAGTCAGTAGGCAGAGCCTCCAGGCCAAGATGTAGGGCTGAAATCTGTGAAAAGAGAAAGGGAAAAATTAGGTATGAAAGCTTCAGAAGGCAATGAAGTTCCGAGAAAGTCTCAGCCAAGCTAAAAGGGAGTTGTCAAGCGCAGGTTGGTTTTTGGAAGAGCCCCCACATCAAGCAGGAGTGGATGGGCTCTAGAACATCCAACATGACCAGCCACTGGCTTGGACCCATGGGAACCATGTCTATGGTGTGAGTGGTGAATGATCCAGAGTTGTCACAAACAAGGCCACCTCATAAAAGTTCTACCTCTTCAAACAGAACTTCATAGGATATAAGCGATTTTAGCTGTCAGAAGTACTGTCTATGCAGATAAACATATTTTTAAGGAAATATATTTTAGTATTTACATTTATACAATTCAGCCACTGATAGGAATATAATCTCAGTACCAAGGATAATTCTTGAAGTATGATAGCTTTTCATAAGTTTGAGAATAAATGTATGTAGTTTCTCATTATTTCTTATTTTAGAAAGCTCTTCAATTTATCAATTTCATTCTCTTTTCCGCTTCATCCCTACTGCCTGAATAAACTTTCCTTTTTGATTTAGTTATGATCTTCATCTTATGATCATTAAGAGTATGTTATCTACACTCTTTTTAAATTCCATGAAGTGTGTGTTATAAGCAATACCCAGTTGTAACAGTGATTAAACTCATTGGCCCTAAACCAGGCCACCTAAGATCAATGCATGGCTTCAAAATTTTCTAGCTGTGGGCACTTTGGCAGCCAATTAACCTCTCCCTGCCTTAGTTTTTTTTTGTTGGCTAAATTGAAATTGTAATACTATCTACTCATGGAATAGTTATGAAGATTAAAAACAGTATGTTAAAATATTTAGAGCAGTGTCTGATAAATCGTAAGTAGTGTTCAGAAAAGTAAGCCAGTATTAATCATGTCATCATTATTAACATGGATCACAAGCTATCCTATATGATTAATACAGCAGCAGAAATGTCTGCACTAGTGGAAAAAGATTTGATAAGGGTGCTGTAACCAGTTCAGCAATTGAGCAAATGTATCATATCAAATGAAAATTTAGTACAAAAGGCTGGAAACAGGGAGGACCCGGATGTAGCAAGAAAGGCAATATATAGTAAAAACATAATGATAATAATAATAATAAATAAAGAATTGAACACATGTCTGATATAAAGTTATGTTCAAAAGGCTCCAGTCACATCAATACCCTCAGATGCAAGCTTGATATAGAAGCTGCTGTAGCTAATGCTCATGGACACAAACCTGATGATAATGCACCCCTATACTCAAGTCTGCCTTGGCCAATATTAATCTCCTTGGCATTTCTATAACTCTACTTCAGAACGGGCAACTTGGTTAAGATAGTCTTCCAAGTTTCATGATTGACTTTCGAAGGGTTTCTTCCTGTCCCTTGTACCATAGTTCAATAGGCCTAGCCATAAAAATAAGATAGAGCCCTATCTCCTAAATATTTTTGGAAATATTCAATTAAGCTTGAGACATATGCTGGCATCTCTAGCTTAACATTATTATATAAGTCAATCACCAAATAATCAGTTATTTCATTCATTCATTCATTCATTCATTCATTCATGTCTTGCATGCATGCAACAAATAGATAACCTCTCTATTTCAGGCACAGCAGTGAAAAAAATAATGATGAAAAAATAGGGACAGGAAGCATATTAAGTTCATGTTTTTATGGATTTTATAGTATTGTAGCAGGGAGTTAAACCTATTTCAGATCAATTTCTTTTCTCCCACAATTACCATCTCTAACCATCTCCCTAGATCCCTCGCTTAACTGATAGAGAAGTAGCATATAGATCCTATAGGTGTTGCAATGACTGGATTAAATAGTAGTGGATGTCAATAACATAAATTGACTAAACAGTCACACCAATTATCTGAAGGGTATCTGCTATACACCAAAACAATGGGAAATTCTCAATATGTTAACAACTGGAAACATGGTAAAATCAGGAATGAGATATGGAAGATAGTATCATATTTCTTATTTACAAGAAAAACATACATGTTCTTAATTTTTAATTTATTGATAGATTTTTATCTGATAGCCTAAAGAGCAACAAAAAATTTAAATTATAACTTCCATGTATACTCAAATTTAGAGCAAAATATTATGAAATTCACTATTTCATTTAAACATAAAAATACCCAGGAATGTAAACAGGGCAACTGCTATTAATTATCTCCACTTTGCAAATTAGGAAATGGAAACCCAGGTTAAATGGTTTAAGTTTACATGGCTGAAAAATAAGAGTTTTTTTTTTTTAACCCAGATTTCTCCAGAGCCTATGTTCCTTCCATGTCTCCCTGAAGCAGAATCAAAATTCATTTCCCCATGATGTGATCCTGTTTTCTGACTAGGTCGATGTTATTAACTTTTCATTTATTCTACCTAACTTGCAAATTTATAATTCCTTTTACAGTGGAAATAATTGAAAATTTGGTATTTTAAATAATACGCCATCTTACACACATTTCATTTTATGTAGTTCACTACATGAAGCCTGTGATATTAAGAAAATGTAATAATGGAAACTTGCACATGTTCCAGATCCTGTCAGCAAACATTTTCTGTCTGCCTTCTTAAGAATCATGCTTAAAGTTGTGGAAGAGTCACACAATAGCAAGCCATGGTTTCTTTTTTTTTTTTTTTAATGTTTATTTTTGAGAGAGAGAGAGAGGGAGAGAGCAGGGGAGGGGCAGAGAGAGAGGGGGACAGAGGATCCAAAGCAGGCTCTGCACACTGACAGCAGAGAGACCCATGTGGGGCTTGAACTTACAAACTGTAAGATCATGACCCGAGCCAAAGTCAGATGCTCAATCGACTGAGCCACCCAGGTACCCCAAAAGCCATGGTTTCTGCCTTAAGTTGCTTATGCTCTACTAGTGAAACAATCCATAAATACAAATAATGATTATACAAGGTGCAATGAAGTAAAGGAATTATGGACAAGGTCTTATGAGATCACAGAGTGGGGAGAAAATGCTTTCCTTTGAGACAAATTTGTTTAGAAATGCTTAATCATACAAGAGGTAACACATACCTGGGCTAAATTGCCTCGGGACAGGTAGAGACGAAGGTGAAGATATTTCAGTAAACAAGAGATCAAAAACACAGCAAGGGGGAAGAAATTAACAATAAGTTCTGATTTGGGGTGCAATATAATATGCATGAGTGGACACGGTGAAAAGAAGGGTGGCTGTTCTGAGACCGGACTTTGGATAACATGCTAACTATACCGGAGAGTTGTATACCTTGTCCTGCATAGAGTTAGGGTCAGGGAAGGTACTGGGCAAAGGGATAACAACCTCAAAGACATCTCTTAGGAAGAGTGCATTGAGGACAATATGAGAGAGGTAATAGAGAAGGCATCAGGGACAGAGATGAAAGTAACATCAGTCTCATGCAAATGTCCAAGTAATTGCTTAAGAAGACCGTGAGCTTTATGGCCTAGACATGAAGGGGTTGTGATGGGTAAGAGAAGTATTTCAAAACTAAAATCAATAGACCTTGGAAGATAATTAGATACGAGAGACAGAAACACATCACTCATTTCTTTCACCCTGCACTTGTCCTTTGGATGCTTCTTGTCCATTTCGTGCCAAACAGTGATCTAATACCTAGCATGAGGAGAGAGACACACAATCTTCTGCAGGAAAGAGACTCTTCAACAGAGCATTACAGTGCAGAGTGATCACTGCACTGTCAGGCACAAGTGTGAGATGCAAGTTATCCAGTGTGGCCCCACATGGAGATAACCGGCACTGTGGTTTGATCTGAACAACTGCAGACCATGATGCCATTGGTAAAAACGAAGAAGACAGTAAGGGAGGAACACGTTTTGGAAGACATGATGAGGAGGTTCATTTATATGTTGGAAGACATCCTCAGACCAACTATGGATGGTTACATTAAGATGCCATACAACCGATTCCTGTGACGAAGAACATTTCTTCCAAACTCAGGCACATTTGAAAATATTTTAATGCAAGAAAGACAATTGTAACACAACCTCATATGCATCTAAACTCTTTTAATAAATGTTACCATTAAAAAAACAGCCTTTTCGGAGGGCTTTCTAGTACCAAAACTAGTTCCATTATTAAAAGATGAAGAACTTCTGATCCAATTTTTAAATGCGACAGACATCCTAGCATTATCTGGCTTTTTTTTTTTTTACAAGCTGTGCTTTTGGATTTCAAAATCTAAGGCAAAAAAAGAAAAAAAAAACACTGAATATATGCTGGTTAGTCTCTGGCAGTTGCTTTTTCAGCTGATTGTTTGAAAGAGAATTAAAGTCTCAGGAGAGGAAATGTAGCTTCTCTGAGTACTCAGCGGCTCTCTGCAGCACTGTGTGCTAATCCCTTTCACCCAAGATAACACCAAGCCTAAGTTAAAATCTCACTCCATTTAGAGCCTCACACTTCAGAAGGAAACAGGGCTTTCCAGACATTTAGAAACAGAATCCAAAATTTTGAGAGTTATCAGAGAAGTATGTACTTAGCCATCCACCATGTAAGAAATTGTGCAATCCAATGTAAAAATAAAAATATTGTGATGTACTTGGTAAAATAAAGAGGCTAATTGATAATTGTGCTCCCTCAAAAATGATGGCGTCATGAGTATATCCTATCAATGAATAACTGATACTACAAATCAACAAATGAAGATGCAATTAATACATTTCTCGTAAACCAAGCAAATTAACGCACCAAGCTAATTAGCCAAGCAAATTGTGCTTTATCCTATAGATTTTAAAGATTGCTTGTATATTTTCCTATAATAGCCACATGATTAAGAAGAAAATCTGTGTTTCACTCTGAATTATTACATCCAAATCCATTTCCTTTTACCCCAGTGAGTAATTAATTTATAGGATTATGGACTTCTTAGCCATTCAAAGTGTGAATGAATGAATGCAAACAGGCCACAAGCTTCTGTCATGCGAAATCCACACAAGATCAAAAAAGAAATTCATCATTCAAAAGTTCTATCTATTTAGCACTCAGAAAATGGATAAGGGTTTTCGTAAATTTTCTCTGCCTTTTGATTTCGGAACAACAACAACAACAAAAACAAAAAACAAAAACAAACAAACAAAACACCCTGCTTTCTGTTTTATCTTCTTTTGTGTCCGGGTTCCAGGCTTATATTTCTGTGGCTTTATACATCACCATTCTCTGCAAAACTCCCCTCCTTCTCTTGACTCTAATTAACCTATGCCCATCACGCATTTCAAAATGAGATTCAATACCATCTCCCTAAATATTTTTGATGCTTTCTTCTCTCTTCTCTTGTATTCATATTATTTCTTCAAATCACATGCAACATATTTTTTAAAAGTGATAAGAAAAGAACTGGCTCCCTTTTCCGTTTAATTTATATCATTTATGCCATACATTTACCCAATATGTAAAGTTCAATTTCATTCATTGCTAAAGAAATTACTAAACAAACAAACTGAAAGCCAAGTGTGGTCATAATGCCAGAAATTAAAATTAAACGAAGATCTGTTTTTGAAAAATTTGCAGAGTCTATTCATTCCACAATTGTTCATTTAATAATTATATTACCAAACACTTTGCTAAGTATTTCGGATATTTTGTATGGAGTATCTCCCTTTAAAGATTTCACACAGAAGGATACATATGTAAAAATTAAAGCATAATTCATTACAAGTAAATATAATGTGCGATCCCAAATTGGATTCTGTCCAGAAAAAGAAAATTAATGGAACTGGTAAAATTTGAAAAAGGCCTGTATTTAGTTAATAGTATTGCATCCGTATTAATTTCCTGGTTGAGATCATTGTACTGGAGTTACGTAAGCTATTAACATGAGAGGAAGGTGAATAAAGGGTACTTAGGACTTATCTGTACTATTTGTGCAAACATTATTTCAAAATTAAGAGTTTTTCTAAACGATGTAAAATATAGCATGAGATTACCCCAGAAATACCCATATCATGATAAATTCAAGCGGCATTCCTTTTTAAGAAAGGTTTTAGTGCTCAACTCTAGGGTCTTTGGTTTGCAGACAATTCACAGGTATCAGCTTCTTTAGGATATGGCTCAGCTGCGGAGAGCGCCCCCTACCTGAGCCTCAGCCTTCCAACCACATCCATATCCGGTAACTGAGTAAAGCAAGAGGAGCTTGCCATTTCTGTTCAACAGAGGACATACTCTCTGACAAGCACTATTCCTTTAAAAATTATTTCCTGTGGCTTTGTTAAGCCTATCCCACAGGACTGCCTGGGTGGCTCCTCAGTCGGTTGAGCGTCCAACTGTGGCTCAGGTCATGATTTCACGGTCCGGGAGTTCAAATCCTGCATCAGGCTCTGTGCTGGTGGCTCAGAGCCTGGAGCTTGCTTCAGATTCTGTGTCTCACTCTCTCTCTCTGCCCCTCCCTCACTTACGCTCTGTCTCTCTCTCTCTCTCTCCAAAATAAATAAAACATTAACTATATTATATATATATATGTCATTACATTGTATATTAATGTATTATATATTATTATATGTATTTTATATACATATGTGTGTATATATACATGAATATATATACATATATGTATATATAAATATAAATGTGTATGTGTATATATATATATATATTTATATAAAGCCTACACCACATTGTGTCTGCCTCCTTAGTCCATTACTGCTACTCCGTACTTCCTTTCCTAGATGTCGATCCCCAGAAACATGTTGCAGCCCAGCTACACCTCGGTGTCTACTTTTGGGGAACCCAACCAGGGTTGCTAAAGGACTCGGACAACACAGATGATAGAGCAATTATAATACAGTCGATTTTATTTTAATGTGACACACACATTTCAGAAAAATATCACGCTGTGCAAAATTTGCACAATCAACCCCACAGGATTTATGAGGGAAAATAAGGTGAAAGGACAACACGCAAAAATGTAAAGTGTCAGTAACACATTAAAAAAAAAGGTAAGAACCTAATAGAAAACTATTATCATTTATACATTTTAAGTAGCATATATACACTTAATATGTAATATACTATATACTTATTATATTGTATATATTAAGGTTACAAGAATATATACTTAACATATATGTGTATATATATATATATATCTTGTATGTTACATACGCATATACATATATATGTATATTACAGTGAATATGGCATTTGACCCAAAAAACCTGAAATTGCTTGTGGAAGTGGGCATTGAATGGGTGTCAGCTTGTGAGTTGGTGTGAAATGGTGGACTGAAGGTTGTCTGCAATCGCCTGGGAAGTTGTAACAGCGGATGACACACATGGTGACCTGAGGTATCCCAGTGTGGGTGTTTCAGGAGTGAGTGTGTGTGTGTGTGTGTGTGTGTGTGCGTGTGTGCCTACACTTTGTGTATTCCTATCCAACTTGGTTCAACTGGGTGCTGTTTTCTGAATTCATCTAAGAAATCATACAAAAGAAAATACAACATTCGTGTTAAACTCCGATTATTCCCTAATACATCAATCACATTAGAACAAATTTGTGTTTTTAAAAGTGTTTTAAGAGACCTGACTCTACAAGACAATCAAAGCACACTTCAGACTGTATTTGATACATGGCAAATAAATCAGTAGTTCGTGAGGAAAAAAATACAGCTTTTCAGAAGAGGGAGAAGTTACCCTGCAACATGTGAAGACCCCAAATCATACCATTGTGACAACATGCTGGCTAATAATTTACAATTAGGATATGTTATTAGTATTGTTTTGATTTAACCAATGTCAGTACAGGGAATATATGATATGTGAAATTCAAGCAAACATAAACATTTAATTTACTAATAATAATTAATTTAAAAGGTTAAATTGAAATTAAAATGTAGAATCCTAGCAAATAGATTATTATTCTTTCCTGTGAGTGATAGGAAATTTTAATTTATATACACACAACTAACAACATTGCTTCATTCATTTCGTATTTATTGAGTGCCTGCCATAAACCAGGGACTGGTCTAGATGCTGGGAATAAGGCACTCAGCAAAATAAAATATTTGTCTCTTCTACTGCAGCTTATAATCTAGAGGAAAATAGAGAAAAACCTAAACATAAATTTTGTAAGACAGTGAAAGTGCTATTGAAAAAAATAATAATAAAACAAGGTAAGGCTTTAGAGAGTGATGAGGGTAATGGAGAGTTCACCGGAAGGGCCTCTTAGGAGTTTAAACTATTGCTACTCGGTAAAAGAAACCATTTTTTTTTTTTTCAGGTACAAAGATAAATTATTTTGGATCATTACTTTCTATAGAGCTAAGAGCAAAGTTTATGTTTTTAGTGGACAATTGTAGTTGTAGTCACCTTGCACCAAAATACGCTCCATTGAACAGCTAAACAAAATGCTCAACAGATTTCAAAATGCATGCTTTTAAAGGCATCAGAGACTGTGGAGGCAATGAGTGCTAGTGAACACAAACAGAACACATTTATGATCACCCCCCAGGACAAGAAACAGAATAGTCCAGCACCTCAAACACCCCCATAGTGTACCCCAGTCATCCACACTCTGCCAAAGAACACCTTTCAAAAACATTTACATGGGAGACCTTGTGGGCCAGGAGTATTAGAAGGAAATGCTTATTTGGAAACAGTTTCCTGACTTCATTGGGAATGAGCAGATCCAAAAGTGTCAGAGACCAAGGACAAGCACTTAATTGCCAGAGATATAATGGGCATTATTACTGTAATAAGAGTAGGGATAGCATGGAAAAGAGAATCATCTGACCCACTGGGATCTCTGGCCATGGTGGATCAACCATGGGGTCCCTAGGAATGAAATCGATAAGTAACTTTTCATATACCCAGATCTGGGCAGCAGGAACCACAACAGACCTTCATCAAAGTCTTTGATCTGAAACTGTTAATAAACTTAGGCCCCTAAAATAACAAATCGTTTCAGGAAGAATCTTGGAATATCAATGACATACTCAAAATGTGGGCACATGCTGAATCTCTGCTCTATATGTCCTAAAGTGATGTGCAACTATTAACAAGATTCCTTCACACTCAGGAAATGGAAAGACCCACACGCACATACACCAGAGACTGTTGAATATGGTTCAGTGCTAACACACTGTCGCCAGTTGAAACTAACTTGAATCAGCTGAAAAATGGAAATTTGGCTTCTGAATCTCTTTGATAGCCCTACTGGAACCCCAGTTTATTTCCTACTTTTTTGTTCTAGTTTGAGTTCCCTTTTAATTCCTGAGTACATGGCTGGACTATATTTCTCTTGCAGGCAATTTTGGCCATGTAACTGAGTTCTGGCCAAGAAAATGTGAGTATTTTATTTCAAGTCCTGAGCCATAAAACCCTCTGGTATAATCCTCTTTTTTTTTTCTTTCTCAAAATCCAAGCTGAGTCAAAAGAGAATCTAAAAAAAAAAAAGTGAAGGGCTACCTGGGTGTCTCAGTCTGTTGAACGCCCACTCTTGATTTCAGCTCAGGTCATGATCTCAGAGTTTGTGAGTTCAAACCCCACATCAGACTCTGTGCTGACAGCTTAAAGCCTTCTTGGGATTCTCTCTCTGCCCCTCCCCTGATCATTTTCTCTGTCTCTCTCTCTCTCTCTCTCTCTCTCTCTCTCAAAACAAATAAATAAACTTTATTTAAAAAATAAAAGAGAGTCGAGTCATAGGGAGGAAAATGTCCAGATTCTAAGGTCTCTTAAGGGGAAGCCATCTGACTACTAACACCCACCCTGCACTGTGGCATGTGTGAAAATAAACATTTACTGTGTAAAGCTGTAAGATTTGGAATTTGTGTACTGTAACAGCTAGCATTACCTCATTGATAATCTACCTATTGCAATACAAATATCCAAGTAGAAGTCCTTGGATCGTTCTCTTTCCCTATCAAAAATAATGCAAAAGCAATACCACAATCATGTAGAAGACACAGATTAGTGTCACCATTCTACTTTAAAATTCAAATGTTGTGTTATTATAATATTTAACTTTTAAGTTTGCCCAATACGTAAGGAGGGCATATTTTGGAGACCAAGGATGGATGACCAGAAATTTAATCAGGTGCAACCGTTATTCCAGATCACACATAGTAACTGTGATTAGAACCCAGATAATCTGACTCCATAGCTCCAGTGCTCATTCACTCAATAGCCTTCTATCATCGTCCCCCATAATTCCGATGTTGAAATCTTAACCCCTATGTGATGTCAGTAGGAGGTAGGTCCTTTGGAGGGTTAGTAAGTCATGAGGGTGTAGACTTCATGAATGGGATCAGTGCCCCTATTAGAGACCCCAGAGAGCTCTCTTACTCTCTCTCTGCTATGTGAGGACACAATGAGGAAATATCTTTCTGCAACCAGAGGTGGGACTTCACCAGAACCAAACGTGCCAGCAGCCTGATCACAGACTTCCAGTCTTGAGGACCGTAAGAACTATATTTTTGTTGTTCATAAGCCACCTGGCCTATAGTACTTGGCTGTAGCAACCTGGGCTAGAACACCTTCAGAGCAAGAGTTTTATTAAGTTCAGAAGAACAGAATCAGAGCTATACGTACCAGCCTGGTTGATACTTTATATAAAAGATTACCGTCCTCGGTGTCCTGACTTTTAAAGGAAGAGAAGAGATTTGCTGGGTCCAAGATGAGAAAAAATCATACTATCTAAAACTTTTCTGTAAAAGTGTATAATAAGACATTATGATGATGATAATCTGTACCCATGTTTGAAAATTTAACAAGTTCCTCTATCCATATTGTCTACTGGGAAGTAGACTGGAGATTAGATACTAAGGGTAAAAATAGATACAGAGAGTTTTCAGGAGTGACTTGAATGTGGAATGTAGACTCAAGTAACTTTTGCAACATTTAAAAAATGTGTTCCAAAAAGGTTGTTTTAGGTTAATTTTCTAAGTACGTGATAAATACTATATTATACTACATTTTTATCTTCCATACTTTTAGTGAACAAAGAAGATATTTATATCTGAAAAAAATAGAGATCTCAGAATAAATGTGGAAACATGGTCCAGTATTCTATTATCTAAATAATAATGATAACTAATAAGAAATGCATGAATTTTGTCCCCTATAGATATTTCCTTGGGTGTTTTATAAGCCTGATACTAAGGACAAGGACATACTTCAAATATAGGGCATGCTTGTACAGTATAGCCAATTACCAGAGCGTACTGTCTCAGACATAGTTTAATAAACTAATAAATCTAATTTAAAGAAATAAAGTAGAAGTTCTCAGGACAATTTATTTTTTTTTAATTTTTATTTATTTCTGAGACAGAGAGAGACAGAGTATGAGTGGGGGAGGGGCAGACAGAGAGGGAGACACAGAATCCAAAGCAGGCTCCATGCTCTGAGCTGTCAGCACAGAGCCCAAAGCGGGGATCGAACTCACAAACCGTGAGATCATGACCTGAGCCGAAGTTGGTCGCTCAACTGACTAAGCCACCCAGGAGCCCCATCTCAGGACAATTTAATGTCTAAATAAATACTTTGTGTTTGCACATGCAACTTTGCTCCTAAAATTCCACCAACTTAGTTACCACTGTATTTTAATTTTTTATGGTGCCACTTTGCATTACGGGTATGTCTTATCTCACCTTCTAGTTCCTAAATTCAATGAGATTAATATAGTAACCACACAAAGCCTGATGCCTTCCCCCACCTTGTATATATTCAATAAATATTTGTAGCTACTCAATAAATAATTTCACTATTAAATAATTAGTATACTTCAAGGCTTACATCTATAAGTTCTCTCAAATCAACCTAAACTACAGGAATCTCCCTCCCTCATTTTCAGTGACATTTTAATATTTTTTTAAAAGATCACCACTGTCCTATAGATTTCTGAGGGTAATCTAATCCAGTTTGTTGTAAAGAAACCTACTTCTCTATATTGACAGACATAAAAAGTAAGAATGGATCAGTTTTGGAAACTGGTTAAACAAAGTTGAACAAGTGTTTTGATAGGCACTTCTTGGTTATTTGAATATACAGATATCAATTATAAATCTCTAAAACGGGAATAAAGTATGTATTGTTTTCCCAACCTATCTGACCTTCACCTAGTATTTCACAAAGCACATTGAGGTTGAATGTACTGCAGTTTGTAAGATGTCCACAGACACATATCTCACTTCATTAAAAATAAAAGTATATGGGGTGCCTGGGAGGCCCAGTGGTTTAAGTGTCAGACATTTGGTTTTGGCTCAGGTCATGATTTCACGGTTGGTGTGATCAAGCCTTGCACTGGGCTCTGCTCTGACAGCCTGGAGCCTGCTTGGGATTCTCTCTCTCTCCCTCTCTCTCTGCCCCTCCCCTGCTTGCACTCTCTCTCCCTCTTAAAATAAAATTTTAAAAAACATTTAAAAATAAATAATATATGTTATATAGATAGCCTGATTGTATATCTATCTATATCTATATCTATATCTATATCTATATCTATATGTAAGTATACACGTATATATCCTGATTATATATCAGTAATGAGTATTACTATATTCCCTAAATTTTGTTAAGAAACCTTGATCAACACGGTCTTTGAGTGAGCTGGGGTGGATGTTTTGAGGGCAGCTGGCCTGCAGCCTGCCCATCCCACCCCATTTCCCGTGGAAGCCTGAGCCCACCATGCCATACAGCTTTCTCCCTTTGTCTCATAACCATGTCCACCAGTGAGAATGCTAATTCACTAGCCGCCAGCCTTAACAGATTCAAGAACAAGGGGAAAGACAGTCCAGATATGAGGCAGTGTGGAGGAGAAGTTAACGTGGGGCTGAGGCAAGGCAAGAAGGATGACGAGATACTGTAAAGGAGAGATGTAAGCTCGTTTCCTGATGACGCTACTTCACTGCAGGAAAACCACAACAACCAGGGCACTGTAAATTGGTCTGTTGATGACACTGATGACATTGTCAAAAGCATAAATAGCAACCATTTGGAAATCTAGTCCTAGGCTACTCAAGCTGGAACCTGCTTTCTAGGGAAAAATAGCCCCCACAGACAACATAATCCGAGCTGGTTTGATTCCAAAATTTGTGTCTTTTTTGCCCAGAAGTGACTGTAGGCCCATTCAGTTTGAATCTGCCTGGGCCCTCACTAACATTGCTTCCAGGACATCAGAAAAGACCAAGGCTGTGGTATATGGAGGTGCTATCCCATCATTCATTTCTCTGTGGGCAACTCCTCAGGCCCACATCAGTGAACAAGCTGTTTGGGCTCCAGGAAACCTCACAGGTGATGGTTCTGTTTTCTAAGACTTGGTTACCAAGGATGGCTGTTGGCTTTCCCTGCAGCTCCTAATATGTTATCTTCAGCATGTGGTTACTTACTTAGCTCTTTGGACACTTCCAAACATTTGTCACAACAAAAATCCTGCACCCCTGTTAGATGGTATTGAGCAGATTCTCCCTATCTTAGTTTGTCTTTTGCGACATGATGACCCAGAAGTAGTTATTAGCAGATAACCTGCTGGGCCATTTCCTACCTTACTGGTGATCCAAATGAATGGATTGAAATGGTTGTGCAAACAGGAGTTGTGCCACAACTGTGAAGTTTCTAGAAGCTACTGCATGGCCCACTGTGACTCCTGCACTAAGAACCACAGGAAATATCGTCACAGGGACACATGAACAGACTCAGGATGTAATAGATGCAGGAGCACTTGTTGTCTTTCCAAGTTTATTAATGAGTCCCAAAACTAATATTCAGAAGGAAGTTATGTGGACAATATCAAACATCACAGGTGGTTGTCAGGACCAGATAGAGCAGGTTGTGAATCATGGATTAGCCCCATTCTTCATTGGTGTTCTCTCTAAGGCAGATTTTAAGACACAAAAGGACCTGCATGGGCTTTGACTAACTATACAAGTGGCAGAAGCATTGAACAGATTGTAAACCTCATTCATGGTGACATAACATAACCTTTGATGAACCTTTTAACTGTAACAAATACCAAAAGTATTCTGTTTTTCTGGATGCAATTTCAAACATACTTCAGTGCCACAGACTCTGGGTCTAAAGTTCTCTCTTGTCTAGCAAAAGAGCAGGATGCAGGATCGAAAGCAAAAGATGGCTAATGTCCAGGAAAAGACAAGAGCCCCAAATTAGTGTCCTTACCCCATTTTTATCAGGATCAGAAGGCTTATAAACATGGTGATGGAGATGCACAAAGGGACAATGAGTCTGTGAACATTAACTTGTGAATGTGAGGGAAAGGGGGTCTTGAGGATATTTGTGGTAGGGGTGGATCAATATAACACAAAATCCGGGCACTGGACAGTTGGGAGGAAGGTTTTTTACAGTGGACATGAGGCCGCACCTCTGTTTATCTTAGCCTAGGGGATGAGACAGGTAGTGGGAATAACCTCAGGGTTAATAAGGCACCTTTTCTTTTGTTAACCATCTCTTCCCTGGGCTGCTTTGCCTGCAGTACAGCGGTCCATAGTCCAATTTACCAGTTTCCCTAACCTGGCCCTATTCTCTTGTGAAAGCAGGTTTTCGGCTATAGTACTAAATTGGGGGTGCTTCCACCTTGAATATCTAATCTTGTTTATTTCATATACCTATGTATTGGTCACCTTTCCACCTGTTCCTATTTTAGGACTTTGCTTCTCCCTCTCTATTCTGGGGGCTCTGCATCTCCTCTCTATGTTGGGGTGCCTTTGCACCTCCCTATTCCTGGCACCTTTGCACTTCCTTATTCTCAGGGTGCCTTTGCACCCTCCTATTCTTGGGGTGACAATCTGGTTTACCCAAACTCGGGTGTGAGCATTTTATGACTTTGTATTTCTTTATGCCTTGTTAACCCATTGGTGTAAGCCTGGGGGATTCCTAAGCTGATCCCCCACACTTCAGGTTTCTGGGAAACTAGGTGAAACTGAGAAACTTAGCATAATGATTGAAAAAATGTGGAGGTTTGGACAAAAGTGAAGCTGTACAAAATTATGAAAATGAATATGTGTACCAAGTTTCATGAAACTTGATTGACAAATAGTTCTCTGTAGAGGAAGAGGAAAGTCAGAATGTTGTGCCAGACACTACTTCTGAAGGCTATATGTTCCAAGTTCAAGATGGCACTCCTGGGACCTGCAACTTTTAGATTGTACTACTGAGGCATAGAATTGTTTGTTGTGTACTATGGTATGTTTGTCTTACTGTTTCTCTACTAAGAACTCTTTTTAAATACGTTTTGTTATTGCAGCACTTTCTACAAAGAAACTATACTTGAACAGTTCCAAACTGTACATACTGTATGAAGCTGCTCTTCTCAATAGGTATCTTATTTCTATATGGAATCTCATATCTTGCAGTGTCCTGTAAATAGAGATTTAATTCCATCCTTTTCTTTACCAAATGAATGAGAAGGAGAAAGAGGAGGAGAAGGATGAGGGGAGGGGAGGAAGAAGAAGAAAAAGGAGAGGAGGAAGAGGAGGAGAAGGAGAGGAAGAGAAAGAGGAAGGAGGAGGAGGAGAAGGAGAGGAAGAGGAAGGAGGAGGAAGAGGAGGAGAAGCAGAGAGAAGAAGAAGAAGAAGAAGAAGAAGAAGAAGAAAAGAGGAAGAGGAAGCAGAAGGAGGAGGAAGAGGAGGAGGAGGAGGAAAAGAAGAAGGAAGGGAAGGAGGAGAGGGAAAAGGATGGAGGAGGTGGAGGAGGAAGGGGGAGGAAAAAGGGGAAGGAGGAGGGGGAGGGGAAAGAGAAGAAGAAATCTTGACCAAGATCACAAGACTAATAAATAATGATTCCGAAACTGAAACCTTCAGTACTCTTGATTTCTAGCACTCTGTGCCCTTGCATAGTTTCTATTTCATAATTTATATTCAGAAATGTTTATAATTTTAGTCACTGATTCTAGAAGGAGTAGTCTTGAAGAAGTTACTTTATGACTGTGAAAGATGTTTTTCTTTCCAACTAAAACTAAACGACAAGAACTGAGTGTCAGCAATCTTGTTTTAATATTCATAATTGATCAGACACAATGGCTTGAGATCCGAAATTAAACTTCTTTTGTGGTTGTTATTGCTATTGCTTTTGTTTATTGTTGTGAAAAAAAAATTTTGCCTTCCAGAAGTTACACAGCTATTCGTCTGTATGCTTTTTAAATTAAAATATAAACAGCCAAATTAATAACGCGTATCAACATAATCAAATGAATATAACTGTTGCTGATTTGGAAATTGTTTCTGGTTTTTCTTTAGTTTTAGTTGTTTAATCCCATGTGCTGGGGCTTGCTTTTCCACATCTCTTGAAAGTGGTCTCCATAATTGTTTCATTAAAAAAAAAAGTCTCTCAAGTAGTGGATTATATGTTAATCTTCAAGCACACAACTGTTAGCATATTGTCACCATAGAGTGCTATTATCTTTGCAAAATACCTTATAATTTTGTTTATGCCTAGAAAGCAGAAAAGCAATCCGAATTCCTTCAATTTACTTCCTGCCTTAATCTGGAGGCAAAGTTAATACGTGTGACTCCAAAAATTGATCTATCTTCTAAAGCCCTTGCTTCGCATTTGAATCACCTAAAAAGCTTTACCAAAATACTGTTAAGTAGGTTTCATCCCAGTCAAATTAAATCAGAATCTCTTAGCATGTGGCTTCAACATCGATATTTTTTTTTAATTCCCTAAGTGGTTATAATGTGTAATCAAGGCTGAGAACCACCACTTTAGAGGCAAATAATCATCATAGTCTGAGGCTAGAAGGGAGTTTTGAGCAATGTTCACCAAAGCCTAACTATGCACATGAGAATCACCCCTGGGGCTTTTGCAAGGTACAGAATCCCAAGGCCCCACTGAATCAGAATTTCCAGTGGCACGGCCCCAAATGAGCCTTACTCATGATGGAGTTGGAGGACCACTGCCTTGGACCTTTTTAAAACTAACTTTCTAACACATGAGAGAATCTGGCTGAACATTTTAACCTAAATAACACCCTCTTTTTAGCTACTCTCGTTGAAATTTCTTCATAGCCCTTTCCTATACGATACAGCATTTCTTTTAAAAACTAGAGTGTGTCGAGGGAGCCTGGGTGGCTCAGTCGGTTAAGCGTCGGACTCTTGGTGGCTCAGGTCATGATCTCATGGTTAGTGAGCGCTAGTCCTGCATCAGGTGCTGCGCTGACAGTGGGGAGCCTGCTTGGGATTTCCTCTCTCTTTCTCTCTCTCTCTTTCTCTCTCTCTCTCTGCCCCTCCTCACTTCTCTCTGTCTCTTAAAGTAAATAAATAAACTTAAAAAATTAAAAACTAGAGTGTGTCATAATGAAATATGTCAGCTGCTAGGAGCTGGAACACCTGAGTTCGGGGTCCTTGCTGCAGTACTTACTAGTTGTATTAACATGGGCAAATCACATTGTCTTTCTCATTTATTATCTAAACTTAAGTCACAGGATTGTAATGATCAAAAGAGTGAATATCAAATTTCCAAACTTGACTGATCATCAAAATCTTCTGGAGTATGTGAGAATATTATATAAATCCCTTGGTCCAGTTCTAGGAGATTTTGTTCCTCTATATATGGAGAATGGTTGAACATAAATAAATTCTCTCGCTCTTTATTTAATTTTATTTAAATCCAAGCTAGTTAACATACAGTGCAGTAATGGTTTCAGGAATAGAACCCAGTGATTCATCACTTCCATATAACATCCCATGCTTATTCCAGCAAATGCCCTCCTTAATGCCCATCACTCATTTAGCCCATCCCCCCCCCCCCACCTCCCCTCCAGCACTCTTCAGTTTGTTGTCTGTATTTAAGAGCCTTTTATGGTTTTCTTCCCTTTCTGTTTTTATCTTATTTTTCTGGACCTTCCCCTGTGTTCATCTGTTTTGTTCTTAAATTCCACATATGAGTGAAATTATATGATATTTATTTTCTCTGACTGCCTTATTTTGCTTAGTAATTTCCCTTTTGAAGATTTGCGAGTTTGATAACTGGCCAGTTGTTCTGTGTTAATGTGCACTGGAGAAAGTGAGACCTGCTGTCAGCATCAGGGATATGGATATTCAATTTGCAGCCATGCACATGACCCCTCAGGCAGCTCTCCAGTAACACAGATCACTCACATCTCAGCAGGTGCTATTTCTAGAAGAGCAGCTCTCAGATAATTTGATGTAGGAGGTGGGAAGATTTATGGCATAGTCACTTTCTGATGTGTATCTAGAACTAAGGAGTTACCCAGGGTCTTTGTTCACTTATTAGTTTGTTGTCTGCCTTTTTCTCTCACCTAAAAAGAGACAATACAAAACAAAGGAAAAGCATAGGGTTTGAAATCAGATCTCAGTTTGAGCAGAGGTCTGCTTTTGTTTTTACATGACCCTGGTGTCACTACTTTGACCTTTACGGGTCTCAGGTTCCTCTACTGTCAAATGCAGATTATATCCCTGCCTTATCTGCCTCACTGGAACTTAGTGGGAAATAAATAAAATAATATATATTAGCATTTCAGGCATGTAAACATTTTACATGAGATTTATCTAACGGATTGTGGGCTCCTAGAACTTTTTCTTTGATTTCTTCATTTACTCATTCACTTATTCATTTGTTTACTTGTTCACTTAAATATTTGCTGAATGTCTAGTATGTGCCAAGAATTATCCTAGGACATAGGGATATAGGAACACACAACAGTAGATGAAAGGCAGATGTGGTTGATGTTAGGATGCTTGGCACCGTGTTGTGGGCTTTAACTGAATAATTACACAAATAATTATTAAACTAGAGTCAAAATAAGCACTATATAGGAGAAACTCGGGCTAATGAGAAGATATAAAGAGGAGGCTACTCCAGTGTCGCCCCATTACCAATGAGCAGTCAGTCATATTTATGTTGACATTAGGTTGAATTGTGAGTAGGACAGGCAAGCAGTGATGAGAGTGATCCTGGCAGAGGAAACAGTCTGTGCCAAGGTCCCGAGGAGGGTAAGTGGGCAATAGTGTCTGAGGAACTGAATGAGTAATTAATGATTGCAATGAGCAGGTGGTATGGGATCCATGAAAATGAGGCCAGGAGGTACCAATGGGCCAGTGATATTTAGGTCATGTCTAGGCTCCTATTTTGATCATCTTTAATAGCAATGGATCCCTTCAATTAGCAAGATTAAACAAGGAATGAAAGAACTGGATTAGCCCTTTAAATACATACTCCAGTTGCTGTATGATTCATGTCTTGTAATACTTGAATATTCGGACACCAGGCAGAAGGAGGGGAAAATTAGAGAGAACTCTACCCTCTACTAAGATGAAATAAGAAGGAAGAAACTAGATGGATTCAGAGATGTATTCAGGCAGTGAATGATTCCTCTACGTTTTGCATTCTTATGGCTTAGTAGAGCGTCTGGCACATAGTCATTATTAGCATGCCTGTTTGGGCTTTGGGGTGGTTTGCTTGTTTTTTTTTTTTTGGCTTTTTTGATTTTTGTTTTTTGGTGGTGAGAACCCTTGATGTCTACCCTCAAAAAAGTATTAAGTGTACAGCAGTTAATTGTTCACTGGAGGCACTCTGCCATGAAGCAGAGCATTAGAATCTATTCATCTTGCATAACTGAAAAAATGTTTAAAGCTAGTTATGATGCCTTCATTACCTGAGCCTTCTCCACAAACACACTCTGATGTATGACTCTTTCTATCCTTCTTGGCTTGTCAGGGTTTCTGTACTCCTCATGTTTCTACTTACATTTCAGACCCCTCTGGGTTTGTTACTTTACCTTAATACCTTGTATTTATGGACCATGAAAGTGGCAATGAATTTTTACAGTGGCTTGACTGGTGCAGAGCCCAGTGAATAATGTGACCACAGCAGATCAGTTTGTCCACACAAAGGCCCACATCCCAGAAAACCTTTAAGTCCTGGGAAAACCCAGATGGTTGGTCAACCTAATTTAATCTTAGGCTTTAAAATAAGTCTTCAGCATCTACATCCTTTTCTATTATGATCCACTCTTGCAGGGACATGAATGTAACCTGTTACCGAGGTTGGCTTTTATTTAAACACTTTGTAAAGCACTTTCACATGCACATTTCACTGCTTCTTAAAATTCCTTTGTGAGGCATGATTTAGTACTCAAGTTTTAAGGGTGAGAAAAAATGAGAATCAGAGATGTTCAAGGATTTGCTTATGTTCACTTGACTTTAAGAATGTGAAAGCCACATAGTTTTACCTTCCTTCATCTATTTATTTTTCATTTTTTTAATTTTTTTTAGAGAGGGAGAGAAAGAGAGAAAGAAAATCTCAAGCAGACTCCACACTCAGCATGGGGCCCATGAGGGGCTTGATCCCACAACCCTGGGATCATGACTTAAGCCAAAATCAAGAGTCAGACACTCAACCAACTGAGCCACCCAGGCACCTCAATCTATTTAAATATACTATGACAGAGTGGGCAGAAAATATATTCAGATAATAATTTATGTCTTATTTTCTTTCCCTTTGCTCCAAATGGGTAGGTGGGCCTTACTCACAAGGACATTATAGGTGCCAAAGCAGAAGCTGTCTGAACAAAACTCTTTTGGGAAAACCCACATTCATTTGTTCATTGATTTGCTCCGTTCAGAAATGTATTTTTCAGTACTTGCTTTGAGAAGGCCTCTTCTAGAATGGAATGGAAAGAGCTGGGAAAAAAGGAATACACAAACCAGTACTGAAAAGAACATTCAGCATGCTGAATGCTATTCAGAGAGTAGAAATAAAGAAAAGTCATAGCCAAAGAACATGAGGGTATGTTAGGTTAGGTGGTTGGAGAAGGCCTTTGGAAACAATGACATTCAAGCTGGTATATAAATAACAAGATGGAGGCCACTCTTCCAACCAAGAGTAGGGGAAGAGCTTTTGTGGAGGAGGGAATCATAGTTCAAACTTCCTGGGCCAGGAATGAACTACTGTGTTTGAGGAACAGAAGTTCAGGAACTCTGAAACATAATGGACAAGAGTTAGAGTGACTTAAAGATGAAGACACAAAAGGGGACAAGGACAAGATCACAGAGGGTCATGAGGCCAGGGTAACACACAGGATTTTCTCCTAAGCATGATAAGCCTTAAGGGTTTTAAGCAAGGGAGAGACATAGTCTGACTTATGTCACTTTCAATACAGAGTAGAGGGCCAGTCAGGGAAAAGAGGTGATTATAGTAGTCAAGGAAAGAGGGGGAAGAAATGGATACATTAGGTTCTGGTCTTAGAGGTAATGTTGACAAACTTGCTGATACACTAGATATGAGCAAGGGTTGAAGAGCCAGGGCAAAAAGAAACATCATGTTCTGGGCATGAGAAACTCAAACCTCAAGGTTGGGAGGGGAATGGGGAAGACAGCAAGACGTCTGGGAAAAACTAATGGGAGAATTAATGAAACATTTTATTTTGCCCAAGTTAGGTTTAAGAGATCTAACAGACATAGAGATATCTAAGAAGCAGTTTGCATATGGAAGTCATTGAGATTTGACCAGATATTCTGGATGATGAGTGCAGGCAGAAGAGGTATATTTGAGGAAAGAGAGATTTGGACTCTCTAGAAAGAGGAGTATATTACTCCAAATCTAGGGAGGGAACATAGCTCTGCAATACTTGCAAATAGTTAAGGATCTGAGCCCCAGACCCACACCTTTGCAGCACATTGGCAGTGTGGGGTAACAGGCACTTTTTGTATCTAGGAAGGCTGAACCTCAGTTTCAAGGGCTCTCCACCCTAAAAAATATCTTCACACTCATTAAGGGGGATGAAACCAGAGAGATTCTAAACCTCAGGCAGTCCTGTGGACCTAGAAAAGGAGCCTCTCAGAGATAATTTATGTAGATCAAAGAAAGAATCAGGGGACATTCTCCAATGTTCTCAGGAGGAAGGAAAAGAAAGAAAGAACGAAAGAAAGAAAGAAAGAGAAAAAAAGAAAAAGAAAGAAATGAAGAAAGAAAGAAAGAAAAAGAAAGAAAGAGAAAAAAAGAAAAAGAAAGAAAGGGAGGAAGGCAGGAAGAAAGGAAGGAGGAAAGAAAGTTTGGACAAAAGGACATTAGCACCTCATAAGCGCCAAATGGGGTCAAAGGCAGCCCTTAAGAGTCAGCAATGCCAGTGAGTTCCAACTAAAGCCTACAACCCTTGGCATGTCAGTGATAGCAGAAGTACCAGGCAACAGGGAGGGTCAGGGCACAGCACCTTCATGACCAAAAGCCATCTCCTCCACACGGAGGTCTCATAAGCCACATCCTTATTCTTACCTCGTAAAACAAGCTGCAAAGGATGAAATAATCTAGGTGACTGAGTAGTTGGTTCTTTTTTTTTTCTATTATTCTTAGAATACGTGATACCTTAGAGACTATTAACATGTCTCATACACACCAAATTTTAAAGTAAATATAGCTAAAATATAATTTCCCTCTAACCAGCAGATGGGAGTCTGGGGAACGACAATTTCTCTGCACATCTGAGGTATAGCATGAGTGAATTTTATGATGTTGCAACATGAATAAAGTATATAGAGTGAGAGGAAAACTGTGAACTAAACCGAGAAAGGCATACATTTAAGAAGCAGGTGGAGAAAGAATAAAATAACAAATAGAGAGCTAATAGCACATTTTTTAGTCTTCCAAAAAAATAAAAATTATCTTAAGAAGGAACAAAATTACTATTATGTCCTCCATAACATGGAAGCTGAAGCTTCATTAAGAAAATTTCTGATCATTTCATTAGCGTGATGACCTTAACCAGTGTGTTGTTCTTTCCACGAAAAGTGTAAATTGGTCATTTAAGGAAGAGTATTCAATTGGGTGGACAGCGGGGTGCCTGAGTTCCAGGCTGCACACTGAGGATGGAGCCTTCTTAGGATTCTCTGTCTCTCCATCTGCCCTTCCCCCCCTCATCCTGCGCTCACGCTCTCTCTCTCTCTCTCTCTCTCTCTCTCTCAAAACAAAAGCAAATACAAATCAATTGAGTGTACAAGCTAAGCCTAGAAAGAAAAAAAATAGTGGCCTGAACTAAGAACTACGAGGTCAGAGAGTAACTCCACAATCTGACTCTCAGAAGAGATGGCTGGCATCTTAAAGTAGACTTTGTAGCCTCCATGTCACCCTGACTCCTACGATCTTTCATTCTCATTGTTGGGCACATTGGCAAACAAAACAAAACAAAACACCCAGATATTTGTAACCAAATTTGAAAAATCCATCCTTGAAGCTTCCTTTACTCATCGAGGTACAGCACACAGAGAAGACACATGATTACAAACAGCAACAATTGAAATTTGGTGAAATATGAATTAGGTCTAGTTTTGTTTTAAAACGGTCCTTAAGAGATGATTTCTCTTTATGAGAATATAAAGTCTTGACAGTTTAAAAGTTTTTTCTCACAAATCATGTATTTATTTGTATAACTATTAGGTTATTAGTTCTATGGAATATAGACATGATGACACCTCACAGGAAAATAAATTCAACTTCTTTGCCATTATTCTCTCAGGTTCAGAATGTATATGCGGGCATGGAAACAAGAACACCCTATCTAGGGGCACCTGGGTGGCTCAGTCGGTTGGGTGTTCGACTTCGGCTCAAGTCATGATCTTACGGTCTGGGAGTTCGAGCCCCGCATTGGGCTCTGTGCTGTCAGTTCGGAGCCTGGAGTCTGCCTAGGATTCTGTGTCTCCCTCTCTCTCTGCCCCTCCCCCGCTCACACTCTGTCTCTCTCTATAAAAAAATGAATAAATGCTAAAAAAAAATAATTAAAAACAAAAGAACACCCTATCTAAAATATCCTTTATTTAAAATTTCCAGTTTGGTTTCTGCTAGTGTATAGATAGGCAGACAAAGTAGGGCTCAAAAAATAACCATGTTCTTCAGATAAAAAATTGACTGTGTATTCTTCCTGGAAGTATTCATTCCAGAGAGGCCATTGACAGGTCCATGTAGCTCTCCAACCAAGAAAGCATTCACTCGGTATCTTCTCTCTCTGCCACCCATGACCTTTAAGGCTCTTAGCAGAAGAAAGCCACTTGTGATCAGATGCCTGCTAGGCCTTTTCTTCCTCTTCTATCCCTCTGTCTTTGCTAGCTTTGTGAATACACACTCGCATTTCCTCTCTCACACTTCCCCCACACTCTTCATGATCAAGTTAACAATCTTTTCTTTAAGGATTTTGGTTAATATTTGAGGAAACCATAAAATAGAAAATGGCTCAGAAAAAAATTATGGACAGACTGGTCACAGAGAAAGAGATGTACATGGCATTTCAACACTTCAAGAGACAGTCATACCCATTCATGTTGAAATAAGCACACAATGGGAAATATCAAAAAGTTGATTAACACCCTGTGATGAAAAGGATGTAGGGAACAGGTGTTGCTGATAGAAATCTAAATAGGCACAGCCTTAGTTGAAGATAATTTGGCAATTCCTATCAAAATATAAAATGCATCTATCTTTTGGGCATGTGCCCAAAATGACATGTGCAAGGTTGTTCGTATTGACCATGTTTGCAATTGCTAAAGACTGGTAAGGACTTGAATCAGGTTTTCACTAAATGACTGATTTTACATGTACCTAATGCAATGCCGTGAAGCTATATTTTAAAATATGATCCCTCCCCCTATATATGTTGAGATGAATGTATTTCCCAAATACACTGTTAAGTGAAGGTAACATGTTCTTTAAATCTCATTTTAAATTGATGTTCTATCAATCTCACTTTAAAAGGAAAAAATATAAACATTGAATATTCTGTGAAAGACGCTGGGAACAATAGTTGCCTATGGAGGTGGGGTAAGGATCTGGGGGTTGAGAAATTCGTGGAAAGGATGGTTTGTTTGTGTTTTTTTTTTCAAAGTATTTTCTTTTTGCGCTCTTTTAAGTATTTATTGTGTGCAGGTAAAACCTATTAAAATTAATAATTGATGTAGTAAGATATAAAGAGCACTAAACTATATGCTAAGAAATTTAGTTTTTACCTGAAGGTGGTGGGGAACTCTTTTCTTTTTGAACGTTTATTTATTTTTGAGACAGAGAGAGACAGAGCATGAACGGGGGAGGGTCAGAGAGATAGAGGGAGACACAGAATCGGAAACAGGCTCCAGGCTTTGAGCTGTCAGCACAGAGCCCGACGCGGGGCTCGAACTCAGGGACTGTGAGATCATGACCTGAGCCGAAGTCGGACGCCCAACCGACTGAGCCACCCAGGCGCCCCGGTGGGGAACTCTTAAATCGTCCACAGAAAGGGGATAGCATGATGAGGTTTATAGAACCTGACAACATCATGCTGACAACATCATACTTAAATGCATCACTAGCATTCGGGGTACAGGGACCGCTTAGAACAGTGATTCCCCACCCTCATTGCACATTAGAATGCCTGAACTTCATCTTCATACATCCTAATGTAATGGTCTGAGGTGTGGTCAGGGCATCAGGGATTTTAAAATCTCCCTAACTGATTATAGTGTATAGCCAAGATTGAGAACTACTGACATAGAAAGTTGTTTAAGTAATTAGGTAGTCCCTAATAAAGAGGACTTTGTTAAATAATGCCACAGGGAATGGAAAAGAAAAGATAAATTCTAGAGCTATGAAGATAATAAATCTTCAGAACTCATCGATCATTTGGATTTAGGGTGCAAAAGAAAGGGAGGCTTCAAAGATGGGGGCAAATAGGCAATGTCAGTTAGATGCTCATGAGATATGCAAGTGGAGTGATACAGGAGAAACTGACTGTATGGGTCCAAGGGTTGAAAAATGAGCATATAGGAAATTTGGACACTGTAATTAGCAGCAAAGGCTGTTGTGTGAAACTATAAGAACGAATATGGTATTTGAAAAGTTCCAAAAATAGAATTATAAACAGATGGAACAGAAAAAAGAAGATAAACATTCAAATAAATAATGAAGTAAAAAAAATGGCCAGAGAGATGGGAGTAAAAAAAAAAACAGAATACAAGTGGTGTTAATAGACCAATAAGAGGGTGGCTTCAAGGAAAGAATTATTAACAGGCTTAATTGCTATCGGAAAACTAAGACTAGGAAAGACTTTTATTGATTTAGCAACTGGAATCTGACCTTGGTGAGAGCAATGTCCATGGTGTGTAGGCAGAGTATTGTGTGGGTTACAGTGGGGTCCTTGGAGTGTTTAGACAGATACCAGGCTACAACAGAAAAGTAGGACTGACAGGAGGTGAGAAGTGTAAAGAGCGGGTATTTCTTTCTAGAAGATGGCATCTTTCTAGAAGATGGCTGCAAAGAATAGGGGATTGATAATAATTTGATTACTTTTCAAGATTGGGCAAACAAGCATATTTCTACCCTAAAAGGAAAGAGTCATTATGTAATGAAGCTGATGAGAAACAATGAAGAAATTGATGAGGAAATTTCCCCAAGGAAGCTGAAGAAGATGGGACCCAGATCTTAGGTAGCAGATTTTGCCTTGAGCAGGAAGATTGGCATCTCTTCTTTTGAGGTTGAAGGACAGATGATTTCAAAACAGCAAGGATGGAGAGAAGTTTGCTGGAGTTGGAAAAGGGAAGCTCCCCCCTCTTTTGTAGCTTCTATTCCTCTATGAAACAGAAGATGTTGGCTGCAGAGAGCAAGGGAAATGTGTTAAAGGAAATGAAAGTTAAAGTTCAAAATTAAGCCGGGGTTGGGAGGAGGATAGGAAGAAAAACTGACCAAGATCATGCAGAGGAACTTTCATAAAGGAGTAAAAACACTACTTCTATGGAAAGTCCGCCAGGAATTTCTGTTAGCTCACTATAGACTGAGTACTCATCTAGAAGTGGATGGCATAAGCAGTAGGAATTGCAGACACAAATCTGAGTCGCAAGAAACTTGAAATGCAGTTAGTAGGACACCCGGACCTGAGAAATCTCCAGGGCCACTAACATAGCAATAGGTGGCTGTAAAGTAAAGTAAACCTCCAAGAAGAGTAACAGTTGAAAGAAGAGCAAGAAATGCATGATCGGACAAAGGTCAAAGACAGATGGAAGAAAGTGTTACGGAGAACATGATTGACTTGGATAAACTGGCAGCACAGAGGAAAGAAATAAGGAAAGGATCCAGATTTGGAAAATAATACTGAAGACTGTGAACTCCGGGAGAAAGTGTTCACCACGGTGGATCTGGGGTCACAGCAGAACCTCAACAAAGATTTGTTGAATTAACAACAAAACAACAAAACAAAACAAAACAAAACAAAAATTGCAAGGCATGTAGAATATGTGAACGAGGGGAGCTCCTGAAAGATTGGCTTCCATTCCATGTGGTGATAATGAGATCAATGGGGACGTGTCTCTGGGGCTCAAGAAGAGCTATAATTTCTTGGATTGGTAAGAAGAGGCTGCTCTAAGTGAGCTGGAGCTGTGTGTCAATGGTCAATAAACTACTTCCTCTTTTCCTTACAAAGGAATAGGTCTAAAAGAGCAGCTCCTCTTAAATTCTCTCCAAGGAATGCAGAAACCTCTGCCTAACCCCTCCACCTCCCCCTCCCCCCGGCCCCATAGGCAGCATCTCACTCTTTGCTTGCTTCTGGTACCCAAATGTGAGCTACATTTTGGTCAATCTGCCCTGCTGCTCAGGCTGAGAGGCAGCCTTGTTAAACCACCAGGGCTCTTCGTCTGCCCACCACCTGGCTCTTTGCACAGTGGGATCCCCATGGAAGCACTGAGAAGCTGTGCATATTTAGGGAAAAGAAGTTTGTGAAGATATATATTTTTTTCTCCCTCTATAATCTATCCTCTCTACCCTTACCCCTCACACATACTTCCTCCTGCTTTTTTGGCGGGGAAGGGGGGTGGATACTCTTTATATGGTTTTTTTTATTAAAATTGCTATTTTTTTAAAAAAGGGAAGGACATTTGACTTCTTGCCCAACTTCCTGTACTGAATTCTTTAGAAGTGGCTAAAAATAACATTGGGGGGAGATGCTAAAATAAAAACTCTCTCACCTACCAGCATGAGAGTTGAGGTTTATTTTCTACTTTTAAAGTTATTTCAACTGACATATATTTTGTATGCCTGCAATAAACAACGTTCTACCGGCATAGAATGTACTATACTCAGCATCCTATAATTAAGCATTTCTAAAATTTGCATGAAGATGTCATCTTAAATACCACAAAGAGATGCTGAGTTTCTTGCATAAAATATAAAACAGCTCATTAACATTTGCATGAAGAACAAAATAACACCTCCACGTTTTAAAAGCAAAATATTCTTTTCTTTTAAATCTTCAATTTATATATTGCTTTTCCTCCTAAGTACCTTGATTAATATTTTCCTGGCTTGAAGAAAAGGTGTTAAAATTACCTTCAAGTAATGCAGACATTGCAAGCTGCTCAGTGTGACAGTAACAAATGGAATCTTCCTTCCATGTTGCAAACTGTCCTCAGAATCAACACTATTCAGTACATTTGGTTACTGATGGGAAAAGCATGTAGGCGGTCACTGCAAATCATGTTGCAAAAACAAATTTTCTGCCCTCCACTCCCTTGCTTCCTGTAGCTCTGCTTTCCTGCCCTGAGCATGTTTGCAAATATATGTCAAGACTGTGACATAATAAACCTGCTCGAAAATAATGTAGAAATGGAGGAATTAAGTATGGATAATTAATGAAAATATCCTTGTAGTTGGGCTATGTTTCTATTTTAACACTAGAGTCATTCAATATAAAAAAGTTGTGCTTGAATTTACTTGAAATAAATGGAGTTGAATTTACTTAGCAATTTTAACTTTTCTTTAATTTCATTTATGTAAGTGATTTGTTTTATTCTCTGCTCAGATAAAATTAGTAGATGAGAGGAATTTTTTCTTTCTTCTGTAAACGTTGCTCAGTTTAGTTTGAAACTAAAATATGGACCAATGGCATTAATACCAATATTTTGTAAGGAATGCTAGAGAGGAGCATTTTCCTTTGCTACATTTTGCACTTTCACATTGTAGTACAGAGGCAGGAGCTGGCTTCTGAAGGGCAGGGGGTTTCCAAGGATGGACAGAACTCAGATTGGGATTTATTGTGCAATACAAGGAAAATACCAAGGGAGAAGGGATGGTTGAGAAACAGATGTAGGATGATGATGAATATAAGATTTGCCCAAGGAGAATATGTGTAAATAGCAGGGGCATTGCCAAATGTTGAACTGAATAAAAGGCCCAAAATTAAAGATGCAAATTATAATTTTGTAAAAAAAAAATCAATGTTCATGCCAACAGGAGGACCTTGGCACTGGTGTACCTTTCCCTCTAATAATTAAAGCCAATCTGCTTATGAAGCTGCTCTTCCCTGGATCTTTCAAGTAGCACATCAAACGAGCTAACTACAGCATACTAATGATGCATTATTACTCAACAGCCGTAATCACTCAGGGACTGAAAAAGGTCTAGAAGCGGATTCAACATAATTAAAGGACTAAAAGGAGCCAGGGCAATGAACAGACTGTTCTGGACTCTATTTTGCCACCAGGTAGAAATGTTGATACAGAATATAGTCTCCCAGCATTATTAATTTCCTTGTTCAAGACAGGAAAATACATCACAGTAATTCACATGCTGAAAAATTACCACAGAGGCATCTATAGAACTTTTAAAATATCCAAGTCCTAACCATACTCTTATACTGTCCACAGAGGTAAAGGAGAGGTGACAAAATTTTAACACCCTCAGTTAACAGCGATTCTATTGTAGCAGAATTTACTCATTGGTCACTGTAGCCTTTCTCTAAAAATATGGTATATACCCAGAATCTTTTTCAAGCAACTCTTCGGGAACCACAACTGATTCACCTGAGTTGGTTCATGACATATACCATGGTTTAGGATAAACCTTATGTGCTAACACAATAATTAGACCAGGTCTTCATGGTCAAAATGAAACAGTGTAGGTCTGCTAAAGCCACAAGGCCCAGTAATCCTGAGTTATTCATTTATTGGCTTACAGATATTTATTGAACTCTTTCAACATTCCTGTTGCCATTAGATTCTGAATAAAACAGTAAATAAAATTCAATTTCTGCCAACAAGGAACCTAAAGTTTAATGGATTCATTCCCAGATTTCCAAACTAAGAGACAGGTAAGGGAGAATGGTTAGCAATTTTCCAAATAGGAAATTTGTCTTTCACCCACACAGTGGTCCTGGAACCATACAAACAAAGCATTAGGCTTTTCTACCCAAGCAATTGTCTCCATGATGCAGCATATGCTTTCCCTTGTTCACTAGTTAAGCACTGAAAAGTATAAACGTAATTTATACCAATAGATAAAACAAATGTACAGCAACAAAATACTGGGTACATTGCAGTGCAATGGGAAAACCACAGGTTTGGAACCAAAACAACCCAGGGTTTGACCCCTGCTTCTCTACCAATTAACTGGATTACCTTTGAACTGCGTTCTTTGAGTTTCGACCACCTCAATTCAAAACTGATCTGTAAATTAACACCTATGTCTACTCCAAGTATTAAATTAAATAACACAAAATAAGCTCCTGACATATAACAAATGCTCATAAAGTTGTGATGTCATGTGGCGTCCAGCATGGATCACATCCGCTACGAATATTGTCGTGGAAGGAGCTAAAATGAAAACGAAGTAGCATTGACCTTCAAGGTATTATTCTCTAAAATATACCAACACACAGTATAAGAGGTATTTAGAGTGACCTAGCCATTTATTTATTAGCAGATGGCCACACTTGGTCACTGGAGTAGCACAAAGGAAATGAGTAATGATTCTTCAGAAATCTTTTACTACTACAAGAGGAGGGGAAAAAAAAACCCTAACACTGCTTCTCCCAGAGAATCAGCTTCTCCCAGAGAATCAGCTTCTCCAGACTTCCTCATGTGCTACTTGATGTTTAATTTATGGAGTCAACAGAAGCCCTGTCTTCAGCAGCACAGATGCTGGGCAAATAGCTAGGGCATTGATTTTGGTATTTGGCCAAACCGATGGCATCATTATGTTGACTGAAGATCACTGTCTCTAATAAAAGTGCTTTATGTGGAATCTCAGGGAAGGAAGAGGACTGGCTTACTGTAGAAAAGGAAAGAAAGAGATGCACTTAAGAAGTGGTATTTTCTCTCGGGCCACTTGCCCTCTGTGTTTAAGCATTGTGTAGTGGTTTTTTAGTGTTCATTTTCTGCTGTTTATTTTTTTTTTACGTTAATGCCGTCAAACATTGGGCAAGAGAAGTATGAATATAATTTAATTTTTCATGTCAGTACATATTTGCAATATAGCAGTTATAATATTTAATTAAAATTGATGTAAAACATGCACACTTTTTAACTGATTCTTTTACTGAAACTAACAATTTTAGCCAAAAAGTGATATCTATTCAGAAAAATTTAAAGAGTTAAAATAAAGTTACTTGTCTTGGTTTCCCCCTAAAAGCTAAATCCAGACATATAACCACAACATGAAAAAATCATTAATAGTTATTTTCAGAGCATTAAAGGTATTAACACAATCAAGTGTACATTAGTGATAGAAAAAAATACAATTGCAAGAAACTCAAATAACTTGCAAATTTCAAATAAACTTTAATTTATGAAAGATTATAGTATGAAAGAATACGTACTTCAACAAGCTTGAGAAGTAGTAATAAATATATAAATTCGCAGTTTGAGATTCTTTGTTATAATAGTTGATCTTCTATCATTATGTATATATATATAATATATAAATATATAATAAATACATAATATTTAAACAAGTATATAAAATATAGTAAATAATATATAATATAAAATAATAATAAATAATAAAAATAACAATAAAAAATAAATATATAATAAATATGATCACACAATTTGATATAAAAATGATCTATATGCCATAAGTTTATATAGAATATACTGAATTCAATTAATTAGCACAAGGGCCACACTCTCATCACAGAATATGCACATATGGAAGCCATACACATATCTTAACAATACTGTCTTTTTTGCTTTTCTTGACTGATTGCTGAGCCACAGATCAAGTCCACAGTTCAGTGATTTGATCCATTGCTTAGAGACCAAAAGCATAATGACAAAAATACCAGTTCACTAGTCTTACTGCCAAATGTCACCCACCTTTAATTCATCCTGCATATCACCAGCGCATTCGCCTTTTACAAATACCAGTTTTATCATCTTAAACAACCTGTAGCACAATAATTATGACCTAAGGCCTTGTTGTTGAAAGGGCGTATGTTCATATCTCAACGGTGCAATTTTAGCTTTGTGACTTCCAGTTACTTAACCCTTCTGAATCTCAACTTCGGTAGTCTCATCTACAAATCAGAAGATCAAATCATCTTATTGCCATGAGAACTAAACAAGATAATGCACGCAATATACTTAACAACATGACTGAAACATAGCCATTCGTCTTTGATGGCATCTTTTTTAAATTTTTTTTAACATTTATTCATTTTTGAGACAGAGAGAGACAGAGCATGAAAGGGGGAAGGTCAGAGAGAGAGGGGACACAGAATCTGAAACAGGCTCCAGGCTCTGAGCTGTCAGCACAGAGCCGGACACGGGGCTCGAACTCACAGACTGCGAGATCATGACCTGAGCGGAAGTCGGACACCCAACCGACTGAGCCACCCAGGCGCCCCCTGATGGCATCTCTTTTGATAGCACCATGTCCTGTGGGACAAAGTTAAGAATTTTCAGCATGATTTTTTTTCCAGATTCTAAATCCTGTTAGAAATCACTTGGGAGGGGTGGTTAACAAAAATAATGAAGCCTAGGACCCAGCTGAATGAAAGCATCATTATTCTGGTATTGGAGCATCATTATTTGTGATGACACATTATAAGACCCTACCCCAACTGGTCCAACCCACTAATCTCTGTTTCCTTTTCACTGGTACAGGTCTTTTACCCACCTCACTATGTCTGTGGTCCCAGTAATAACAGAAGATATTGCTTTCCCAATATGCCATTCATTGTCAAAATTTTATTAACTAGATTAGAAATTATATTGGAAACATAAAGATAAATGTAATGAAAGCCTAATTCAAATTCACTTGAGGGGGGAAAAAAAGGGGAGGCTGACTGATACAACTGATTGGATAGATCTGGTAGAACTGGGTTCAGGTGCACAATATCATCAAAGCCCCATCTCTCTCCTTGCTCAGGTTCTCATGTGTTTAGTAGCTTGTACTAGGTTGAATGTTGTCCACAGATAATTTATATCCACCTGGAACCTCAGAATATGACTTATTTGGGAATAGGGTCTTTGCAGTTGTAATTAGCTAAGATGGGGTCAAACTGGCTTAGAACGAACCCTGTATCCAATGAACACTAATGACTGGTGTTCTTCAATGTTTATTTATTTTTTTGGGACAGAGAGAGACAGAGCATGAACGGGGGAGGGGCAGAGAGAGAGGGAGACACAGAATCGGAAACAGGCTCCAGGCTCCGAGCCATCAGCCCAGAGCCTGACGCGGGCTCGAACTCACGGACCGCGAGATCGTGACCTGGCTGAAGTCGGACGCTTAACCGACTGCGCCACCCAGGCGCCCCTGACTGGTGTTCTTTTAAGAAGAGAGGAAACACACAGCCATCTATAGAAGAAGGCCGTATAAAGAGAAGAGTAGAGGTTGGGATGATGCTACAGTCCAAGGGTGCCAATGATTTCTGGAAGCCTCCAAAAGCTAGGAAGAAGTAAGGAAGGATTCCTCCCTAGAGCCTTCAGAGGGAGCAAAGACCTGCTGACAAGTTGGTTTTGGACTTGTCGGCATCCAGAACTATGAGAGAATAAATTTCTGATGTTTTAAGCCATCAAATTTGTGGTAATCTTTTACAGCAGGCTCAGGAAATGAATACACACTCAGTAAATTTTTTGGATAGCATTGTAAAAATTGTTCCAGGGTGGCTTCATATTGGCACACTGCAATAGAAACCCATTTTTTAACCAATCACTATGTCCAAGAGCTGGGGTAATTCTGGTCAGGACTGGTTCCCACTCATACTTCTCTAGAGGTCTTTCCTTTCTGCAGCATAGATTATAGTCCACTGCGTAGTTTTTCCCGGTAGTAAAACGGCCCTCTCTTTCTCAGGCTAGTCCATACCTAGTAATGAGGATTCCCAAGAATGCAATTATCCCTTAAGATTGGCTTAGACCTATCATACCATGAGAAGTCTACATCTGGCACAATTAATACTGAATTTTTCTTCTCAGATTTCACCTTCATGAACTCAACAGTTGGTGGCTCTACCTGGGGAAATCTGTATGGAGGTAGCTGCTTGACAGAAGCTATCACCTTCAGTGGAGGAAAGCACCCACATCCAAATCTTGGTCTATGAGAAAGTTAAACAGAAGGAATAAGTAATCCAACCTGTTTTCTCACCCTTTACTCTCTGGCCTGTACTTCCAATGGTCAAATCTGTGTAGAATCGGGAGAGGACAATGAGGCAGTCCACAGAAGTCAGACACCTACAGGGTACACAGCAGAGTAGAGACTGTTGGATTATGGATCTGGAGGGGCACACAGAAGCACAGTGGCCTTATTAGAAATAATGTAAGAAATGGATAATGGATCTGGTATGAGATATAAGTAGGAAAGGTAAATGAAATGTTTTATCCATTGATTGTGTCCATGATTTTAAATAATGAAATAAGATGACAAATTATAGATTCAGACCTTTTAGACAAGTCAGCCAAAATACACTGAAATCCTCATAGTATTTCAACTGACTAGCCTCAAAAGAAGTCAGATGGTACCCCCCCCCCATGCATCCTTCCTCTTCTAACATTCTCACAAATTTGATTTCCGAGTGTTACTTCTACTCTTTGTCCATGGTCTTTCAACAATCTGCCTCTAAGAAGCTCCTAGATTCCATGTTGTCTGAAATTAAACACAAAGGATGGGTGGGTGGTTCAGAGAACAAAAATGAGCAACCAGCTGGGCTGGCATGATTGATTGGGCTTATGTACACATCAGGAAGATCAATCTAGTCTCCTTGAAAAGAGAATTTTTAAAAAGTTCAAAGGACTTTACTCTAGTCCCTCAGTGAATCCAGCTGAGATGCAGTAGAGTCTAGTCCACCGGCTTTTGTGATGAAAAAGTCACCTTTCATATAGTTGTTGTTAGCCATCAAAGAGACAAGCAGCTAAAGCAAGCAGCTAACATGATCTGTCGAAAGACAGAAAAGAGCAGTCTGACCAGAGCAGAGCAGTCAAGTCAGTAAAGCTTTCCCCCAGGGGGAACACGGCTGCCCTCTGTCTTCTTGGAGGGGTGCTTACTGTTTTTCACAGAGGAACAGGTTTGGCTTTGTGTTAACAGCATAACATCCATGATCTTCGTTAACTCAAGAGCAGAAGGAAAATTAGTTAACTTAGCCTTGTTTAACCACAGTAATTGCACCTAAAGACATGAACGATGCCTTCAAGATTGAAAGTTTCTTTTTTAAAAAATGTTTATTTATTTTGAGAGAGGCAGTGTGAGTGAGGGAGGGGCAGAGAGAGAGAATTCCAAGCAGGAATGATGCTGAGCACAGAGCCCCACCCAGGGCTCCATCCCAGGTCTGATCATGACCTGAGTTGAAATCAAGATGCTTAACCAACTGAGCTACCCGGTGTCCCAAGATTGAAAGTTTCAAATCAGACTCTCAATTTCTTCGTTTACTGAGTAGACATGTATTGAAAAAATATTTTACCTGCCATATATAAAAAAGCATTATTTCACCGGAAGTTACCTGAGTAAGTAATAAAGTACTTGAAATTTCAGCAAGGAGATATTTTTAAAAATTAAACTATTCCTACAAAATTGCTTAGAGTTTCCTATAGCCCTAAGTATCTGAATAATTGCCTCAATTTTTTATGCCTTTTTGAGTTCAGAGATATTCTCATTGGTACTTTGGATTCATGACTTATTGAGCATAGAATATATTTATTAAAGTAGAAACTTGGATTACATGAAGAATGACGGTCAGTTATACTCTAAACTGAAAAAAAAGTTGTTTATTTTACTTTTCAAAGGCAAGTTATTCAAATGTCACCCAAGTTATGAAATCACACCTATTCTTATACACAGAACATACTTCTTTAAAAAATGTTTAGTTTTACTGCATAAATTTCCTTATCTCATAAATATGTCCCCACAGCTACATCTACAGATGTCTTTAGGTATTTAAAACTTTTAAGAGCCAGAAGCTAGATCACTTGTCAATTGTGTTCAATATAAATTTGCCTAACATTATTTTAAGCCCATTTCTATAAAATGGTTATTACGCATTTGAATGAATTTAAATTCCAGTTTGAGAAACAGTTTGACAGTAAAATCATTTAGGTTTAGCAAAATATTGTGATATTTCTGTTCTGTCATGCATTAAGTTATGTATTCAGCAAACATTTATGGAGGAATAGAGTAGGTATTGAGACAGATATGATGCCTACTTTCAGAAAATACACTCTAGCTTAGTATTCCGACAAATGAAGAGACCACGTATGTTAAAATAGTACCCAAGGAAGGAGTTTATGCCATCTTTAAGGGTGGCTGGAAATAAGAAATGTAAATGTGCAGAATCTTGACTGAAAAGGTCCAAAGACTTGGTCTAAAAACTCTAACAGTGCAGCCCAGAGACCATGAAGATAAGGCTTTCTCCACTAGCAATATAAAAAGGAAATTGGGTTTTTGCTCCTCTGCTCTGGAAGTCATATGGCTTTAAACCCTCTCAGCACTTCATTACTTCAGTAGCAGATCAGATCCAGTCTACTTCTCTTACAGCCTTACAGAGGCAGTGTGGGCAGATCTGGGTTTGTCTTCCAGAATCACCATTTTCCTTGAGCAAGTTTCTTCATCACCCTGCACCTCAGCACCTCAGACTCCTTCCTCCTCAGTAAACAGAAATAATCTTGCCTATCTCATGGGGTTGACATGGAGGTTGAAAGTAATGCACATAGAGCCCCTCAGAAAAGTCTCTCTGGTCACCAAAAGAAATGGGGGGATGCATGGCATTAGTAGTAATAGTAAAAGTAGTAGTTAGTATACAATAGTGATAGATCTGTGATAGTTCTATACCAATAATAGTAACAGTTGTGGCTCTGAACTTGTAGCAGAAGCAGCTTCAGAAGTACAAAAAAAAGAGGAAAAAAAATGGGTGCCTGGGTAGCTCAGCTGATTGAGCATCAGACTCTTGATTTCCGCTCAAGTCCCCAAGGGCACAGGATCGAGCCCCACATTGGGCTCCAAGGCTGAGTGTGGAGTTTGCTTGAGATTCTCTCTCTCCTTCTCCCTCTAGCCCTCCCCTCTGCACTCTCTCTGTCTCAAAAAGAAAGAAAGAAGAAAGAAAGAAAGAAAGAAAGAAAGAAAGAAAGAAAGAAAGAAAGAAAGAACAGACTGGATGTCTTGCCTAGGGTTGAATAGTGCAGAGTTAGCCTGAACCTGATGCTCTTGAGTCTGACTCCAGTCCTCTTCTCACAATATTATGCTACCTTCCTTCTCGAAAGAGATTGTGTTTCCATGAAACATTGTTTAAGTGTTATTATCAAGACAAACAAAAAAACATTCAAGGGTGTTGACTCTCTCAATAAACAATGTAAATAGCCACATGTCTGAAATCTGAAGTCATCAAGCAGTCATTAGACAGGAAAACAGATCTAGCAGGATATCAACTGCAAACAATTGATCTATTATTTATATATAAACACCACTATGGAAAATAAAAAAAAAAGTCTATCACAAAAAGCTTTGAAATGCTAAAAAACAAAACAAAACAAAAAAACCTTCAGCAGGTCATTCTAAACTATTGGAATTATAACTCTATATTGGCTTATTTTGTATAATGAGACTGCAGCATTATTAAAGGAAAAACAGTTTTATTTTAGCAGTGTCATTATAGTGCACTTACTAGTTTTAACAGCACTCAGAGAGAAAATGGCTGGTAATATCCATGCTAAGCATCCCCCAAATGTATTTAATTTGCATTAAGCAAAGAACACTATAGCAAATGCTTAGAAACTCTCTCTCCAACATCTTTTCCTTTCCCTTCCCACAATCATCACCCAGGTTCCAGCCCTCATTATCTTGCATTTCACTATTAAAATAACCCACTACCTTATCTCTTCCCCCTCACTATTTTCCCTTCCCAGTTCACTCCTACACTCTTCTTACAGGAGAATTTTCCTTAAGCACCGCTCTGATTATGTCTCTGCTATGCACAGACCTGAAGTGCCTCCCCAAACTCTAAACACCTGACCTTCACCTTTACAGCTGTCTCGGATCTACACAAACCCCATTGCGATAATTCCTCCAACAGCTTACACACACCTAATTGCTGCCTATACATATCTATTAATTGTTTCTTAAATATTCACTGGACATTCTCATTTCCACGACTTTCTTTATGTAGTTACCTTAACTGTTCCTATACCCAGACCCACTTCTAAAATCTGAAAATCTACACAACACAGTGGTATATATATATCTGGGATCTTAAATTGTTAATAGAGATAATTATATAAACCATGGGACAGGAATATGATAAAATAGTGTTCATTTTTTAAACAATATATTCTGGAGATATTTAAGTTAACCCTTGAACAACATTTGTTTGAACTGCATGGATCCACCTATCCACAGATTTTCTTTTATAAATATAATACAGAATGATAAATGTATTTTATCTCGCTTAGAATTTTCTTAATAACATTTTCTTTTCTCTAGCTTACTTATTTAAAAACTACAGCATAGGGGCACCTAGGTGCTCAGTCAGTTAAGCGTCCGACTTCGGTTCAGGTCTGATCATAGCATTCGTGAGTTCAAGCCCCGGGTAGGGCTCTGTGCTGACAGCTCAGAACCTGAAGCCTGCTTCAGATTCTGTGTCTCCCTCTCTCTCTGTCCCTTCCCTGCTTGTACATGCATGCTTTCTCTCTCTCTCAAAAATAGATAGATAAATAAATAAATAAATAAATAAATAAATAAATAATGGGGTGCCTGGGTGGCTAAGTTGGTTAAGCATCTGACTTCAACTCAGGTCATGATTTCACGGTTCATAGGTTCGAGCCCCATGTTAGGCTCTCTGTTGTCTGTGGAACCGGCGTCAGCTCATTTGTCCCTCTCTCTGCCACAGCTTAGGCTCTCTCTCTCTCTCTCTCTCTGTCTCTCTCTCTCTCTCAAAAATAAATAAATAGGGGCTCCTGGGTGGCGCAGTCGGTTAAGCGTCCGACTTCAGCCAGGTCATGATCTCACGGTCCGTGAGTTCGAGCCCCGCGTCGGGCTCTGGGCTGATGGCTCAGAGCCTGGAGCCTGTTTCCGAGTCTGTGTCTCCCTCTCTCTCTCTGCTCCTCCCCCGTCCATGCTCTGTCTCTCTCTGTCCCAAAAATAAATAAACATTGAAAAAATAAATAAATAAATAAATATTTAAAAATAAAATAAAATAAATACGGCATGTAATACATATAACATACAAAACATGTGTTAATCAATCAGTTATGTTAGTAAGGCTTCCATCAATGGTAGACTACTAGTAGTTAAGTTTTGAGGGAGTAAAAAGTTGTAAGTGGATTTTCTGAGTGTGCAGCATGGGGGCAAGGGGGTAGGAAGGATGTTTGGTGCCCCCAGCTCCCATATTGTTCAAGGGTTAACTGTACGTTATTTTAAGACAATGTATAAAGTTATACATATAATATGAATTATCATTACATAAAAATATTTTAATGTACATATAAGAGAAATAAAAGTTTATCTGAGATAAATCTTATTTTAAATCTTAGTAGTGAGTTTTCCTGGGTGATATAGATGAATTTTTATTCTGTCCAGCAGATAGATGTTTTTTAATTCCTTACACCAACCACATAGCATTTAGCATTTTTATAATTAAAAAACATATTTTTATAAGTTGGCTCACCTATTAATTTCAGTCAAAATATTTCTTTCTTCATGAAATCTTGGGGTATGGGTCAACTGGATTACTCATTTCCTTCCTTTAAGGCATGGACATGTTGAAAACCTCTCTGACCACATCCCCTTGCATATTTTGGACACAACATTGGAAGACTATCTGATATTGGGGCTACAAGCCCCAATTCTTTCTTAAGTACCTAGTACTCAAGGCTCCTAACCACCAACCCCCACACCAGTTTTACCTTTAGAAGTAAAAATTTAATCCTAATCCCTTTAGAGGACATTTTGTTTTAAATAAGAATGGATCACTTTTTTTGTCCCCACTAAATCAGGTGTAACTTAGAAAGTACTCTTAAACCACAGAGCTGTGAAAATAACTACATTAATAAAAATGTTAAAGTTTAAAAATGAAATCTTATTATGTAGCTTGAGTGAAAGCCATTAAAAAAATAACAGTTCTCAGACGCCTGTTATGTATTATGCCATTCATCTCTCACCTAGTTATCCTCTTTGATACTTATTACCGTCAGTAAATTGTGATCTAGTATTAGATAATAACAATGTTTTTAGTTTAGAGTCATGGAATAGACCTTGAAAAAAGGACCCAGTGAAATATATGTTTATTCACTCATAATTCTAGCATCTTTTTTCCTGAGCATAGTAACTTATTTCGTGACTGCAAATTAATCTATTTTTTAATTTATTATTTTCTCAGTCTAGGCAATCAGCAGACTAAAGTCGTTTCTTTAGGGCTTTAAGTCACCATAGTAAGAGGGAGGAAACTACAAAGATTTGATTCAAAATAATGTTTCCAATATATACTGCTGAACAAGTCCATGCCAGTACCTTTTCTTCTAAACCTGAGTATTTCAAGAAGCACTAGTTTCGTATCGGAATAAAATTGCAGAATATCTGAGATCATGCTCAAATTTCATTTACCTTTATACAATGTGACAAAGAAGGGGGAATATGGCAACCAGGAGGGCACTGATATTAAACTTTTAGCACATACTGAGTATGTCATCTAACTGAATTCAACTGTCAGTGAATCCTCATAAGCAATTCTATACCTAATGCATTATTATTCCCATTTTACATCTAAGGAAACTCAGACTGAGAGATTAACTGAAATGTACTAGATCACACAGCCAGAGAATAGCATATTTTGGATTTAATCTAAAAATCTAATGCTTGTGACGTTTTGATTTGTCAAGGAACGATAGAGACAGAGAGAGAAAAAGGATATCTGACATCAATCGTTTCTTGAACGTCTGCTGGGCACCTCATATTAGCATATCTGAAACAAAGCTCGTAGTGCCATTTTTTCACCCAACTAAAAACCTTTTCCAAACTCCACCTTCACCACCTGTGCTAACATTAGTACCCACCACACAATTGGTCAAGCCAATAACCTAGGGAATGACATGGATTCTTTTGCTTTTTTTTTCTCACACACTTCCCATTGAATATATCGACAAATCTTGTCAACTCCACCTCCAGATGTTCCTAATATCTTCGGAAAGTTCTTAAATTTTATTATTATTTTTAAACATGCTAATATTTGATAAGGACGTGAACAATACTCAATAGGGAAAAGATAGCCTTTTCAATAAATGGAGTTGAAAAACTGGATAACTGCAGAAAAATTGAATTGGGCCTCTCTTTTACACAACTCACAAATATAACTCAAAATGGATTACAGACTTAAATGTATGGCTTGAAACCATAAAAGGCATAAAAGAAAACATGGGACAAAACTCCTCTCCTTGGTGTTGGTCTTGGCAATGACTTTTTGGATATGACTCTAAAAGCACAAGCAAAAACCAAAAATGACCAAGTGAGACTACATCAAACTGAAACACCCTAAGCAGCAAAAGAAACAACGCGCAAAATGAAATGGCAGCCTATGGCATGGGAGAAAATATTGGTACTATATGTCTTTCAAAGGGTTAATATCCCTTTGAATTCATACAACTGGATGACAAAAAAAAAAAAAAAACAAGTATACAAAATGATTAAAAAATGGGCAGAGGAACAAAACAGACATTTTTCCAAAGACGACATGCAAATGGCCAACAGGCACATGGAAAGATGTTCAGTATTACTAATCACCGCAGAAATGCAAATCAAAACCACACTGAGATATCACCTCATACTTGCTAGAATGACTATCATCAAGAAAACAAGAGATAATAAGTGTTGGGAGTATGAGAAGAAAAGGGAACCCTTGTACATTTTGGTGGGAGTGTAAATTGGTACAGTTTAAACTGTGTTAAAAACTAGTATGGAGGTGCCTTTAAAAATTAAAAATAGAACTACCATATGATCCTGCAATTCTACTTCTGGGTATGTATCTAAAAGAAATGAAGGCAGAATATCTAAAAATATCTACACCCCCATGTTTATTGCAGCGTTATTCGTAATTACCAAGGTATGGAAACAACATAAGTGTCTGTATACAGAGGAGTGGAAAAAGAAGATATGGTATATGGTGTATATATATATCACACACACACACACACACACACACACACACACACACACACACAGACAGACACACACTAAATATTATTTGGCCATAAGAAAAAAGGAAATCTTGCCATTTGAGACAACACAAATGGACCTTGAAGACATTATACTGAGTGAGATAAGTCAGACAGAAAAAGACAGATACTGTATGCTATCACTGATATGTGGAATCTGAACTCATAGAAACTGAATAGAATGGTAGTTACCAGGGGCCGGGGCTGGGGTGTGAATTGGGAGGTGTTGGTCAATAAATTCTGGAGATATAATTCACAGCATTGTGATTATAGTCAACAATACTGTATTATATACTTGAAAGTTGCTGAGAGACTGTATCTTAAAGTTCTCACCACAAAATTAAATGATTATTATGTGACCTGATGGAGGTGTTAGCTGACACTACAGAGGTAACCATAGTGCAATATACAAGTGTATCAAAACAACGTATTATATACTTAAACTGCCGCAATGATATATGTAAACTATATCTCAATAAACATGCTAATGCCATTTAAAGGCAAACCTATGGGGCGCCTGGGTGGCTCAGTCGGTTGAGCGTCCAACTTCAGCTCAGGTCATGATCTCACAGTCTGTGAGTTCAAGCCCCGTGTCGGGCTCTGTGCTGACAGCTCAGAGCCTGGACCCTGCTTCGGATTCTGTGTCTCCCTCTCTCTCTGCCTCTCCCCTGCTGGTGCTCTGTCTCTCTCTGTCTCAAAAATCAATAAAAATATTTTGAAAAAAATAAAATAAATAAAGGCAAACCGATTTTTCAACTAGGAGCTTAATACCACAAAATTTGAGACATCTGTGTATATGTGTGCTACCTATTACTCCAGGATCTATGAACTAAGCCTGAGATGAAGATCAGAGACAGCTTAGGGTACCAACAGAGCCTCAGTAGACTGGAGGGTTTAAGCACCCTTTGCATCTTGAAAAAAGTACAAAAGTAGAAACCTTTGTTTCTACTCCCTACATAAGGATGAGAAGCTGCTTCGTGAGAAGACCTAAGAAGGTTGCTCAAACAAAACGCTGGAGGGAAGCACAGAGAGGATCCTAAAAAGGCAACCAAGGGACAAAGACCAGAGGATGAAGGTTCAGGACATACCCATGTGCCAAGACGGAAGCTACAAGCAGCGGTTTTGTTCAGTGTGTCTGTATAAATGTAATGTTACAAATACAGGAGGCGGGGCGGGGGGGAGGGGGGGCGGCGGCTTTCATGAGGAATAAGTGATGACTGAAAACGCATGTAAGTTTTAGATGGAGAGTAATGCTGTGGACAGTATAATGTCATTTATCCTCCATAGATCCTGAAATAAATGAGTGTAAGTCCTGATATACTAATATACCAAGAGAAAAAAAATCACTCAACTATGACGGGTGTGTGTGTGTGTGTGTGCGCGCGCGCGAGCGCATGCGCGTGCTTGTGTGTGTATAGCGGAAACGTACCTCTTTGAATATGTATTTGTGTGTATTAAAAATGCATTTATTTACAAATATGCAATATTTGCTATGTGTCATTACAGATCATGGGAGTAAGTCGTTCTTTTCTCTTTCGTTTTTTAAAGACCAGCTCAAATCTTAACTGGAAAGGTAATCTCTGCCCTCTCTGGGTTTGTGCAGCAATTGTTCATGCCTCTTTTGTAATTATTATCACGCTGTATTATAATTTTTTGTTACAGCTCTTGTTTTCTTGCTGAAGTGTCTGTGTTTAAGAGGAGGAATTTGGTCTCCAGGGCCTAGCAACGTGCCAGCCTCAGTGCACAAGAAAGAAAGAAAGAAAGAAAGAAAGAAAGAAAGAAAGAAAACGTTTTGTTTTCAGACACATAGAAATTATATAGACGTTTTATTTGAAAAGCATGCCATGCATAGGAAAAACTGTATCCACTAAAACAAAGTTTGATGAATTGTCAAGAGCATAGCCTTAGAATTTGTGGAGGAGTAGGTTCCACACAAACCATCTCTGAGAAGCGGCAGGTGATTTAAATCCAACATTAATGAAATGTGCAGATAATTCTAAACAAGAAAAAAAAAGTAAACAGGTGAGATGATTGAATTGCTGAATGGTAAGCTTGGGGAGATTGGCAGATATAATGAAATGAGATTAACATGAATACTGTAGGATAATTTACCTAGGGAAAAATCATCAGCAGCTGAGATATAAAACGGAAACCCATTCCCCCTTTGGAAATAAATAATGTTTAAAAAGGCTACGGTTATAGTGGATAATAACTTGTATATGAGCTCACTTTGTAATGCTGTTGCTAAACAGCCAATTGCCTTCCCAGGAGGCTGAACATAATGGATCATTTCAACCAGGCACACACACACACAAAGGAGAGAAAGTACCTTCAGAAGCTTTCGGAATCACCTTGATTCTACTGTCTGTAATTGGAACACTTTCAATAGAGAAAGGACACCTTAAAGTTTAAGGAAAAACCAATAAACATCGTGAAATGAATCAGAGCCCATTTAATTTGGAAAACCTTGAAAGGGCTCCGAAAGAAGGTCATTCTGCCTAGTCCAATGCAATCAGCCTCGAGCTGCCAGGCGACAAGAAGAATTACTACAGTTAGTGTGTATTGGGTGCTTACGCTGGGCCGGGCCCTGCCAACTGTGTAAAACCATCATCACACTTAACTCTCACAACAGATCCATGCCGTCGCTACTTGGCATTGTACCCATTTTACGGATAAGGAAACCGAGGCTCGCAGACATTAGGGAAGCTGAAGATGGTCTCACAGAAGTGAGGTGCTGGCACCTTCACTGTAGTCCGCTGGCTGCTCAGGATCCAAGACTGTGCTCTCTTCCACACTGTTGCATTTTCAGGATGCCGATCTGCTGTTACAAAACCGTAAGGCAGTATGCTCCTCTGCCTGGTTGCCATGGTCCCCCATCAACCGAGGAGGGCGTCCTTTCTCTTTACCCTAATCTCTGTCCGCCCCTCCACTCTTACTTTCCTTTACATTCGGAACTTCCTGACACACTATGGCAAATCTTATCTGTACATCTTCTCTCCGATGTACCCAGTCTGGAAAATCTCTCTCTACCAAACCAACCCTTCCAGTCAGGACCCAGCCCTCTCAGAAAGCAGTAAATCTATCGCACTCTGTTTCTGAAACGATCTTCAGTTGTTCTGCACGTGTTTACATTCCCTTCGCCGTCGGCAACACTAGCCACGGTCTTTATCTGCTTCATAGTCCGGCACATCTCCAGGCAAAGAGGTGGCATTCATCAGTTCTGTTGGGTTGTTCAAAGAAAGACAGAATTAGGGAGACAGGGAAGATTTATAAATACCTCCAAATGTTTGGCATTCAAAAGGAATGGTACTATGCACAAGGAAGAAACTGAAGTTTACCTTTGCTCTTCAAACTGACTAGAAAGAAAACCAGAAAACAAACTTCCCATGTAAAGAGAAGTATGAGATCTATTAAGCCCGGCTTTGAGAAAATGTATTGACATTTGATGCTCAGCAATTATCCATTTAAACTGTCAGCAAGAGCAGTGAGAGGGCACTGTTCCACCAGACAAGAATCCTGGGTTATCAAAGTTGTCCATCTGTTTCTGGCTCTGCGTGTTATGCGGAGAAATGTATTCTGACTTCCACTTCTGGGACACCAGATATCAGATTTCAAAAAGGGCATGAGCATGGAGTAAATCAAATTGTAATGACCCCCAGCTCTGAAGCTGTCTCTACCTGGAGGACAGCCTGTTTCTGGGGGTAATCCAAGAACCGAAAATCAGATGAATGTCAGTGCAGTTTCCCATTGTAACCCCATGGAAAGAAAAATGACGATGAAGCCGTCAGCTATCCTATACCACACACGTTCCATTGCCACTGAAAAATGTCCCACATCTGTGTCTTAATGCTGGCATCTGCTTCAAATTACCCTCAGATGAGCTCTCCAGCTCTTGCCTAATTGGACACTATCAAAATGATATGGCTGTTATTGCTTACTTCTGGTTGCCCTTTATGCAGCAGTCTGGGCTACTAATGAATCCCCATCTTCATATGCAAGAGCCTTGCTTTGACCAGAAATTCTAAAACTAGTGTATCAGTAACTTGTTCAAAATATCTGGGTATCAGACTACTAGTTTTTACCTATATTTCTTACGGTGTTCTAACTACGAAGTTTTAAAACCTATTGTCTAGAAGCAGTTCAAATAAAACTAATAGGAATTAAATCCAGCCACACTTTTGGAGAATCAGAGTTTTAGAGACAATAGAGACTTTTTTTTTTTAATACATGATGAGATTGAGGATCAAGAGGGTATCATGGCTTCCTCAAGGTCAAATGGCAGAATCAAGACTAGGACCCAGGTTTTCTTCCAGTGTAGGAAACAGTCTAATCTCTAGCATTGCCATTCAAGCAGTCATTACTATCAGTTAAGACTCATCTTATAGGGGCGCCCAGGTGACTTAGTCAGTTAAATGTCTGACTATGGCTCAGGTCATGATCTCCTGGTTCCTGAGTTCGAGCCCCACATCAGGCTCCGGGCGTGGAGTCTGCTTCGGATCCTGTGTCTCCCTTTCTGTCTCTCTCTGTGCCCCTCCCCTGGTCTCTCTCTCTCTCTCTCTCTCTCTCTCTCAGAAAATGAATAAAACATTAAAAATTAAAAAAAAAAAACCTCATAGAGTCAGCAGAGCAGCATCCAAGGGAAGTTGAGTCTCCACACCATCTTTCCTTTCTTCTTGAAAAAGTTGAAACAATACCGAGAAAGATAATGTCAGTGTATTGTGTTATCACAGAACACAAGTGTCAAGTCAGGTACAAAAGTGATGGAGGTGAAAGCATGAACACCAAAAGCAACATGTGACTTAAATGTCATATATGGCATATTCAATGGGGAGTTGGGACACTGCAGTGTTTTTACAAGATGGGCCTCGCCAATAAGATGACGGCAGAAAATGAACCGTTAAGACCGCGTTTTAGTATTAATAATGCCTCATCTTGAAAGTCAAGAAGATACTACCCAGGTATAATCTATTCAAATTGCCTTGCACTATGAAAAATACAGAAGACTGTAGCAAATCCATGTCAGTGGTGTTCTTACATTTTGGAGCACACACAAACAATGAAATTTTATATCTCGTGGGTTATCTCTCTGAATATTTTTTAAATATATAATGTAGAGGTTATGAATAATATAAATGCAAAAGATGTAAAAGATAAAATGTAAAAGATAAAATTGTTTACGTCAGTATATTAAATACAGTGCTAAATTTCATATCTTGGTGAATCACAGGACTATCAACTCAAATTCCCAAGTGAGAATCTTAAATCATCAGCACCTTCTCCCAATGCCCTCCATCCCTCAGCCTCCATTCAAATCTTCTTAATTCTGTCTGTAATATACTCTTGCCCCACCATTGTGTGCCCACTGCCTCTGCTTTAATTCAATCTCATTTTACTAAAAGATCGAACAATTAACCAAAACAGCAGCCTAATCAATCTCACTGCCTCCACCCTATTTCCCTAAGTCCTCATTTATTCTGCTCTTGGCATCAGTAATAGATTTCCAAATACAAAGATACTCATCTAATGCCCTCTGCTTCAGAACTTCCAATACCTTGCTTCTACTCACAGACTAAAACCCAAAATCTTTTGCATGGCCTATATGACCATCAAAATGTGGCCACAACTGAGACTCCTACCCTCATAACCACACTCTTTTCTTGACATGTCCTATCCTTTCCACTACACAAACTCCCTGCGGCACTGACACCCCCATATCTTTGCCAATCATTTTCCTACTAATTGAATTTACTAGCTTCTCTCATCCGCTTTTATGCATTCTTAATAAATTGATTTAACTATCAACTCTTCTGTGAAGTCTTCCTTGAATCTCCAAGGCATAAAAAAATCTTTCTTTGAATGTCTCTACTATTCTACATATATACTTACTCTCATCACTTTTGTGACATCATATTGTTTCCATTTATGTATTTTTTCTCACTTGTTTTTCAGAATTTCTGGCCGGCAGGGACGAGATTTACTTTTATCCCTAGTATCTGGCACAATATAGGGGCTTACATTTGCTCTTATAAGTTTGTTTGTTTGTTTGTTTGTTTGTTTGTTTGTTTAGAAAAACAGTGCCAGCTGCGGAGGGGCAGAAAGAGAGAAAGAGGGAGAGAAACCCAAACAGGCTCCATGCTGTCAGGGCAGAGCCTAACAAGGAGCTCAAGCTCACATTCTGTGAGATCACTACCTGAGCCGAGATCAAGAGTCAGAAGCTTAACCAACTGAGCCACCCAGGTGCCCCCCACCGGTGCTTACATTTTCAAGTAAAGAATGAATTTGTTTGCTTAACATCTTGTCATTTTCAGTGGTCATAGTGACTGGTTACAATCTTTCCTTCATGAGATGTCAGTTATTCATAATATCAATTCTGTGATGAATTTTTCATAGCCCTATCACATACAGTAGAAATTTCCGGGAGAATACGAAATGTTATTGGATTTGGCAACCACAGTGGTCACTGAAAACATCTGAGAGAATAATTCCAGTGGGATTGAGGAGAAACCTTAGAGGTCTGAGTAATAATAATGAATAAAGCAACAACTAACAACTAATCTTATTTTATAAGATCCTTCTCAGTGCTTTACATGTATTATTACATAAATCTGTAAGGAGGAGAGACCCTGTCAGTGATGATGGTTTTAGGTATGTATCTATATGTAAGAGAGATGATCAAACCCTACTGTTAAATAGGTGGTTAATTACAGGTCTCAATAAGGCTGCTAAAAACAGTCTCTGAGGTACCTGCCAGTATAGTTTCCATTTGGCCGATGAGAGAATTGAGGAACAGAGAGATTAAGGCAGGTACCCAAGTTTGCATGGTCCATCAGTTGCAACTGAGTATTGAACCCAATTGCTCCGCCTTGAGAACCTGTGCAGGACTGCTCTCTACTTTGCCATAACAGGAAAACCCGTACTAAACAAGTGGTGAAACTCAACAGGCTCAAGAAAACTTAGTTTTTTCTTTCAAGTAAGGTTCATACCTATTTGAGGCCAGAGGTAAGGAGGGAATTCCTGGAATAAAATTGACAGAACAAAGCTTCGCACTTAAGTGTTTTATTTTACATTGTTTTCATATCTAATTGCCCTGTTACAACCTACAATATTATCAATCCTAAGCAATAAAGACTCTAATACCATTCGTGCCTCAAGCAATTTGTCACTTGCGTCAAGAGCACAAAAACATAAGTAGAAGCTCTGGCACAAGAAAAGGCAGGGTGATTAAATGAGGTGTGTCCATCTCACTTCCTACTATCAGGAGCTGACAAAGCACGTGCTTCTTCAGAGAGTGGAATCTGCCTTCCAGGTATAGAGACACATTTGAGAATGAACCGTGAGAAATTCTTCTTCAAATTGATCCCACAAGATTAATAGTGTGGGGGAAGACGGACTGGTTTGGGTCTTCATTTTCCAAGAAAAACAGTGATCAAATTGTCTTTATGAAGTATGATGGAACCCATCACACATGGAAGCTAGGATCTAAACGCAGCATACAAGGTAAGTCTACCCTTTAAAAATCACTTAAAGGGGGGCCTGGGTGGCTCAGTCAGTTGAGTCCGACTCTGGATTTCAGCTCAGGTCATGATCTCAAGGTTTATGGGATCCAGCCCTGCATTGGGCTCCATGCTGACAGTGTGGAACCTCCTTAGGATTCTTTCTCTCTCACTCCCTCTCTCTTTTCTCTTTCCCCATGCTTTTTTCTCTCTTTTGGAATAAGTAAATAAATTTTGATATAAATCACCTAGATTGTGCACAGATACAATACAGGTGATTTTACCAATCCAATTTTGCAAGCAATCATTTTATGAATAAACCCTTGAGAGCCAAATGTTCAAGTAATTAAAGGAAAATCCAGTTGCACAATCCTAGGCATTTAAACTCTTCTGCCTTTCAGGTAACTACCCAAGGCCTAGCACTGAATAAGGAATAGATGAAAAATTCAACACACTTCTGCTTGCCCAAAGGGTACACTCTTCACTTTCCATTTTAAGTTTCTATGGCCGTAATGCCTACAGTTTTGTGAGTTAAATGAGATGGAAGTCATTCCAACTTCTAGTAAGAATCTACTGTGTCATGTTTAGCGTATAGAGTATGGAAAGGGTGAAGTCTATAAAGTAAATATTTTGAGAGCAATATAGACTGTAGAAAGAATGCGATCGTGTAACCACTTCAAATATCTAACCAGACGACTGAAATTATATATCACAGGATACATGAAATAGTGAATATCTTTCTTGTTCATAAAGCTTCAGGATATCACCTCAATATTCATGAGCTCAACAACAGTGGTTATTGCAATGTGCCACTCTCTCCCCTGCAGAGTAATTGCTGGCATAAATCATTATTACAAAATTGATGTAGTTATATTTTCATGTTTCTACATTACATATATGTATATATTTTAAAAATATAATTACATACCCACTATATATTCCATTTCAGAAACAGTTGAAAATTTGCTTCTTGCAAAATAATAGAAAAGCAGAATAAAATATAGCCAAGGTTATTAATAGAAACCCACATTCTGCTATTTGTGTGTATCTAAGTATTATTAAGTTTCATAAGGTTGCTGAATGATTTAATGAGGAAACGAATTTTGATATTTTCTTCTTCACATTTGTTACCATGTATAAACTACAGTTTCTGTATTAATAGCTATATTTGAATAAGGATATTATTAAGTATCTTCAGTATGCACGCTATTAAGTAAAATTATTTTCTGTGAGTGTAATTCTATGTGCCCTCATATTACTACAGTCCACACCATTACTCAAAATGGGTACTGGTTAAGTTAACCACAGCGATTTTCAACATTGAGGTTTTGAGAACATTTATGCTGAGAAACAGTGAATGGAGTTGGTATTTCCTATAAAATACATTTCAAAGGGGGTGCCTAACAGAATTCTGAACTGACCTTTTACATACTCCTCCATGTTTAACGTCCATTAAAGAAACTGCATTTTCATATGATTCCTACACTTCAACATTCTATTACAAATCCTAAGTCTCACTTTGCTTCTTACTCTGACTCTCTTCAATTGGGAAAGAAAAGCCAGAGAGAGCACAATACGTCTTTTTGGTGCATCATCTCCTGATCTCTTGCGCAGGCCTTTCAATGTTCTGTTGGCGGTAACAGCTCCTTCATCAGAACCACCTGTGCCCTCTCCGTCTTATGTCACCATTCATTCCTACCCCTCATATGTGCCATCACCAATCACAGCCACACAACAGCAGGCCCTTCATCCTGTTCCTTCTGCCACTTCTGTCTGTTCTGGACTCTGTCCCTCGTGCAGCACTCTTCGTATGTGGCTTTCTGCTGGTCTTTCTCACATTCCAGCTTAAACCGCTGTCCAGTCAATCTGAACAAAGCACAGTTCCCACCACCCAAAAAGCGTTGGTTACTCCCCCGTCATTGTTTTCACACTTCATGAATACAAAGAGTACAAACACTGGGACCACATTCTCCTACCGAGACTAAAGAAGAATTTAAAAGAAGGATTGAGAAGGCCACCATATATTTTTAAGTGAAAAACAAGTTATAAAATTGTGCATGTGTGTATGTGATGAAAACTTATGTGTACGAGTCTGTTAGAAGTGTTTATATTTTGGTAAAAGGAGTAACACAGGACTGTCATTGTCTAGCAATGACAAATAAAAAGATAGATATGTATATCTACACGTACTTGCACATATGCATAATATCTGTACCAGTTATGTCTAAAACATTAATTTCATACTTAAAATAATTAAAAAACTGTGATTTAAAGACTTAAAATTTTCTATTAAACAGTTTCCTTGTTTTAACATGTAATCAAAGTTGCAATGATACAATATTCAGAAAATAACAGTATTAGATCACTGCACATAAGAAAATTCAGATGTGAAAAACACTTTACTCAGAATTCTCTATACAGAGACACCTGGGAGGGTCAGTTATTTAAACATCTGACTCTTGATTTTGAAGATGGTTAGTGGTTTTGAGCCCTGTGTTGAGTTCCGCACTGACTGTGTGGAGCCTGCTTGGGATTATCTCTCCCTCTCCTCCTCCCCTGCTTGTGTTCTCCCTCTCTCTCCGTCTCTCTCTCTCAATAAATAAATAAACTTAAAAAAATCATCTATATAAATTCCCTCTCTCTCTCTCTCTCTATATATATATATACATATACACATACACATATTATATAATATATACAGATTATATATAATATATATAATATATACATACATATTATATAAATATATAAATTAAACCAAAAAAGAAAAGATTGGAAGCTATGAGACCTATATGGAGACCTACTTGGCGCCTGGGAAGAGACAAGTGACACACATTTGGGGAATCAGAGAAGATTGTTTATTTGGTACTAGTGCCAGCCCAATGGAGTCACCTCCAAAGGCTGAGCCTTGAGCCCTGGTGTTTGCTTCCTTTTATGGTTGGGATTATTCTACCTGGCCAGTAAGCCACTGCAGATTGATCACAGATTATGGCAGTCAGTGGAGATAGGAAAGAACTGAATAGATTTCAGACACATATCTTAGAGGTAGAACTGATAGGACCCAGTGATGAATTGAAGTGGGAAGTAAGAGAGACAAGTGTAAAAGTTTACTCCTGGCTTTACAACACGAAAAACAGCCTGGATACAAATGCTGTTTATTGAGATGGGAAATAATGGAAAAGAACAAGGAAAGAGAAGTTAAGAAGTGGGGGGCTGGGGGGCTCAGTCTTTTGAACGTCCGTCTTCTTGATTTCTGGTCAAGTCATGATCTCTGGCTCATGGGATTGAGCCTCACATCAGGTTCTGTGCTGAGCATGGAGCCTGCTTAAGAGTCTCTCTCTCTCCCTCTGTCCCTCTCCCCTGTTTATGCAGTCTCTCTCTCTCTTTTTTAACGAGAGAGAGAGGGAGAGAGAGAGAGGAGAATGGGTTAAGAGATGTTGAAACCTCCAAATGGAAATGGAAAAAACACAGTTTAATCTTTGCATCTGGGAATGAAAAAAGAGATCAGGAATAGAAGTAAATGTGAGAGCAGTCACATGTAGATAGTATTTTAAAACCCCACTAGCAAATGAGATAAACTAGAAAATGTGTCTAGATTATGGAGGGAGAAGGCTAGTTAAAATTTGTTAAGGTAGAACCAGTAAAGAAGGCTGAAACAGAGAAATCAGGCACATGGGAAGAAATCAGGACAGAATGCTTTCTCAGAAATGAAGAGAATAGAGGACATTTCTTTTTTCCTTTCTTTTTAAAAGTAAGTCAATCGTAGCCAGTGGTGTTGCATAGAGACTAAGATCAGGACCAAAAGATACTCACTGAAAGTTCCATTTCCTACAGTGTGGAAAATGCTACAAATCCTTACACTAAAGACCACCTAGAAACGTTACATAAAATGCAATAAACACTAAGCTTGTAAGAAAGGAACGGAAACACTAAGGACCAAAATACAAGGAGGAAGATGCAAAACAGAGAAGGTGGGAACTTAAGGGCATTGGTGCTAAGTGATCAAAAGCAGAGAAAGACAAATAGTGTATGATCTCACTTATGATTGACATTTAGAAAAATCCAACTTATAGAAACAAAGTAGAATGGTGGTTGCTAGGGCTGAGCATGAGGGAAATGAAGAGATGTAGATCAGAGGGGTACAAACTTAGAAGATGAATATGTTCCAGGGATCTAGTGTTGAGCATGGTAGCTGTAGTTAAAAATACTCTATTATGTACTTGTGTACTTGCTGTAGCAAATACTTGGCGCCCGGGAAGAGACAAGTGACACACATTTGGGGAATCAGAGAAGATTGTTTATTTCGTACTGGTGCCAGTCCAATGGGGTCACCTCCAAAGGCTGAGCCTTGAGCCTTGGCGTTTGCTTCCTTTTATGGTTGGGATTGCAGGGGCTCAAAGGGAAAAAACGGGGGGGGGCACTGATCAGTTGTGCTATGCGGGCACTTGGCAGATGCAGGAAGCAAGATTACAGAAGCCAAAAGCATGCAAGGGGAGTATCCAGTCTTGAACATCTGACTGGCCCCCTTTTTTATCTGCCCTTGCCAGCTTTCCTTCTCACTTAAAGCTTGCTGAGAGAATAGATTTTAAATGCTTTATTTTTTACTGTGGTAAATCATTCTGTGATATCTAAATGTATCAAATCATCACATTGTACATCTTAAACTCACACAAGGTAGTGTGTCAATTATATCTCAATAAAGCTGGGGGAAAAATCACAATAACCCCCCGCCCACAAAAGAAAAAAAGAAAGATAAGCTGGTCTGATAATAATTAATGTGCTGTTTTTCCTCATTCCCTTCTTCCATTTTCCATATTCCAAATAATTATTTTCCTTATTACTTCTTGGTTAAGAGATATTACTGGATAAATAAATAAAAAGAAACACCGGATTTCATGATGCACACCTGAACATACTGTAAATATAGACTTAACCACTGCCCACCCAGGAGAGTCTCTTTCCAAATTTCATGGAGTTCCTTATCTCTGCTTTACAGTCCCTAGGCCTAAAGCTGCCTTCCTTTAAAATAGACAAAGCACTACATAATTATTCTGACTTTTGAAAATCAGCTTTGCCTTACTGTGTTTATATTTAGATGAGCTTGCATATTCACAGACAACTCAGTAGTTTTCAATGCGCCTATCCTTTCTTTTTCAATTTCTAAAGCAAAAGTATTTGTTTAAATGTTTAAATCTGGTAGAGTTGTGGATAGCCCCACTTTTACTGATTTTTTCTCCCCAACATCACTTTTTGAAATAACATTCCAGCTCTTTAAAAACATATTGGGTCTTTTCCTTTTGTTCAATTGTATGAAACACTGAAGTTAAGTATGAAGGTGTAACATTTTGGCTGAGCAGGTAATGTCATAGGAAAAAACGAGAGAAACTACATCAGTTTTAATAGTTGCTAATATGGAATTTAGGCATCTGGTGAAAACCTTTTTTCCCCAAGGATCTCTCGGGACATATGAAAACAATGCATTTTGACACTTAAATACGTGTCAAAGAAATATAGTTAAACAAAATTCTGATATGCCATAAACTAAAATAATTGATTTCCACTAGAATCTAAACCATCACAATTTTCAAAAAAAGCGTGTTCGTGATCACCTCCAGAGTACTATCGAATCCTGAAGTACTTTCTGATTCATTCATAATAAATTCTCCAAATTCACTTGCAAGACGCTGCCTAACTTCTCTCCCCACCCTTCATTGCACAACTCTGATTCAATGTCCTGAATCATTAGGAAAATTGTCCAAGACTTAGACATGGGCAAAAGAGATTATTCAGCTCTGCCTAGTCTACCCTCTGGCAAAGGGGTTCAGAATCTTTGATAAGACTTGTTGACTGGGTTACTGGTTACTGTTCATAGCAACGCACATAAATGTTGTCTCCTGGAAAATGTAAATGTCTATAAGAGCAATTCACAGAAGGTTTTAATTTGATGGTTCCTCCCTTAATTGATGGATTGGTGAAAACTTTGACACAAGTATTTAATATTTGCACAAGAGTCACGTTTTTAACTTTTTTGAAAACTTATGTGTTATCAGTCCAGCCTCCACCTTTGGCAGGAGATATTGAGACCTCAGCGTGGGACCTTCGGGGAAAACTCAGAATCAGGCCCTGTGAAGTTGATCTAGTTCAGAGACATTCTAGGTTCACTTGGTAACTTATAACAGATCATCCTCTACCTTGTCAGATCCTCATCTTAGCATAGTCCTGGCAATTTGGTTAGTATTTTGAATGTATACGAAAGATCTTCAAGGTTTCAAGTATCGAAAACAAATTTGGGTCTATCTCAGTGACTGAGCTGTATTGTGAAGAGTTTTACTGTTAAGTGAAGCAAAGAAAAAAGGTAAACAATTACTTCTTCCATCATATTTCCAGGACTCATGAAAACTTGATAATTATTAAGAACTGGAAGATCATTCAGCATAACATACATCATATCTTTTTTTTTTTTTTTTTTACCCAATTGCCATTTCACTGGAGTGATTCATTAATCAATTATCAACAGATAACATTAATAGAACATTTAACTGTCTTCCTGGCACTTTAATAAGCCCTTTACATATATAATCTCATTAATCCTCTCAACAAAATTATGAAGTAGATACTGTATTTATTTTCAAGATAAGGCGATTAAGGCTTATAATGTTTAAGTTCCTTTCCCAAGATCACAGTTCTTGTAACTAGGAGAGCTGGAAATAAGACTCCAGCTGTCTAGACCTGAAGCCTTAGCTCCAACATCTCCATTCCTATTACTCCTTCCTCTTCACTTTTCTTTTTCTAATTACTCTTTTTTTCTCTAGCTTATGGCAGTGACAAGACTGGACTTTAGCTGAGCCCTCAGCTCCCAGAAAACAGCAGCAATTTAAAAATACACACACACACACACACCCCTGCCCCACCCCATTTTGTTTTTCAAGAAATGGTTTATCGCCAAGAATACAACATCACCATACAACTTATATACCTCATTGTCCTCTCTTTCCCGGGACTCTTGTAAGATGTGTGAATGGCTGCCTTGTTTATCTGGGACAAGAGCAAGCACATCCCCTTCCTCTTTTCCTTTTACCTGCTGACAAGGCCAGATCCAGACATTCCAATATCCCCTTTGACTGACTGGTTGACGGAAACTGTTTGTCTCCTGAAGCTAACTGTGGTAGGCAAAATAATGGCTCCATGAGGTTACATGCAAAAGGGAATTAGGGTTTCAAGTGAAATTAAGGTTGCTAATCAGATCACCCTAAAATAGTGAAATTATCTTCGATTATTAGGATGGGCTCAATATAATCACAAGCATGCTTATATGTGGAAGAGAGAAGTAGAAAATAAAAAATCGAACGATAGTAATGTGATAAAGACTCTACGGGGTACCTGGGTGGCTCCGTCGGTTCAGCGTCCGACTGCGGCTCAGGTCATGATCTTGCAGTTTGTGGGTTCAAGCCCCGCATGGGGCTCTGTGCTGACAGCTCAGAGCCTGGAGCCTGCTTCTGATTCTGTGTCTCCCTCTCTCTCTGCCCCTCCCCTGCTCGTGCTCTCTTTCTCTCAGAATTAAATAAACATTAAAAAATAAATAAAAAAAAAAGACTCCTCTGATGTTGCTGTCTTCGAAGATGGAGGAATAGGACCATGATCCAAGGAATGGACATGACCACTAGAAACTGAAAAAGGAATTAAATGCATTATCTTCTAGAATTTCACAAATAATAAATTGGTGTTATATCCCTAAATTTGTGGTAATTTATTACAACAGCAGTAAACTGATACACTAACCACAAACAAAAACATTAATTGCTTAGATAACTAAAACTCCCTTACTTGCAAAACAACCCAACTGTGAATCACCCCATCTGCAACCTGTTTGTGTTTCTTTATAAAAGTCTAAGGCAAAATCACCTTGTTGGCACACTCTCATCCTTGGATCTGGAGTACTCTCACTACTGCAATAATCTGAATAAAACCATTGCCTTAATTGTGCAGTGCATTTTGTCTTTGACAGTTTGGGTGTCATGATTCAGATAGGATTAGACCTCAACTTTGGATCTTCATTTACTCCCAAGTAATGTGATCCATGCCTGGTTTGTGATCGAGAGATCCAGCAGTGAGTCTGACTCCTAGCCCCATGTTCCAGACTCTTTTCCCTCTGTAGCACAGTAAGAACTTTAATTCCTTTTGACTACTGACTTGATTTCTGGTGGGGGCTTCTTTTGGTTGTATGGTCTGACCATTTGGTGATATCTGTAAATGGATTGATTGTACATGAGAGGTCTTATCTACACTGGGTAAAAACCAACAGAGAATCTGGTTTGCTAATAATCTGTCTGTTTGTCTATTTGGATATTTTGAGCTCAAATCGATTTAGAATCCATAAGAACTAGAAAGAGAACAGTTCTTTGCTATGGAAGAATAAATTTTGTAATTCTGTGTCTGCACTTGATTCAGGACTAAACTTTTATGATTAAAGCTACAAACTCCCTACCTGTATCTGTAGGTATGCTTATGTGTCTCTGAGTGTGGAATATATATCTATCTCTGGGTGGAATTACCAAATCAGAGTATAAAATGTCTTAAAGGAGCTCATTTCAATTGGCTTAAGATAAATAAGTGCTGATATAAATTAAATATTCCTAAAATTTGCAAAGAAAAAACAAGGAAATTGAACTTTCAATAATGTAAATATCCTTAAAAATTATATAAAAATTAATTCAAATGCTTTAAGAATTCAAGTTCATGTACCTTAGGTAAAATGGGTTAGTTTAATGTTTTTGTTTAATAAAAACAACTGTGTCTCAACATTGAGTATAATACAAGTTTACTTGTATATTTAGGTCTGTTGTTCACCTACTTTCCCAAAATTAAATACTATATCTTGTATTCCTAAAATTGCCTTTGAGATTTCCCAGAGGGTCCTTGAAAGACCACAAAGGATTTGTTCTTTTACGTTCTAAAAAGAAAGATGCTAGATAACTATGTCAATGTGATATATTGCTACTGGTAAGTTGCATATGAAGCATTGTCAATTCAGGAAGTACTTAGCCTTCTCTAAATAAAATTTATATGGATAAAATGTTATACCTATTTCAAAAATTAAATGCTGTATGGAAAGTTCCTAGAGATTTGTCAGTGTCCTAGCTGTCAATGGTATGTTTCTATTTACTAGAGATCTGGTGCTTCCTTGCCTGATAGTAGACAACAGTGTAGTGTTACTGGCCATAATTTCAGATATTTTAAAATGTGAAATTCAATGCAACTTTACCTCTTTAATTTGTATCAGGCATCTTCCAGCCTAGTGCCTCTTACTTGGGGATTTACATCATTTCCCTATGGAGTTTATTAATATTTGGATGTTCAGGACATACTCCAGATTTACTGCATCTGTATACTTGATGATTTTGATACATTCTTGGCACATTCTAACTAGATGCTTGATATATTCATGGTGTATTGTGTCTTGGGATTATTATAGTTTATATCTGAACCTTGTTTTTCTCTGTAAAGATTATGTTACCAATTTTTATAAATCAGATGTAATATCTACCCTTCTTTGAAAACAAAGTTAATCACTATGTTTATGGATATTTTATCTAAAGATTTTTGGCTTGATTTTATTTTGTTTAGCCTGCCAAAAAAAACCACATCATGTGTTATCAGTTGCATTATTTTTGTAATAAATTCTGATCAGATCTTTCCCCTTTAAAATTATCATTAATTGACAACAGCAATTTTAAATTTTTTTTTCAACGTTTATTTATTTTTTAAGACAGAGAGAGACAGCATGAACGGGGGAGGGGCAGAGAGAGAGGGAGACACAGAATCGGAAACAGGCTCCAGGCTCTGAGCCATCAGCCCAGAGCCTGATGCGGGGCTCGAACTCCCGGACCGCGAGATCGTGACCTGGCTGAAGTCGGACGCTTAACCGACTGCGCCACCCAGGCGCCCCCAGACAACAGCAATTTTAAATCTCTTGTTATCCACAGATAATTTTGTTTTCTTTTCTTTTGTTCTGGCCCTTCTCTGAAAGCACTTATATTCAACTACAAACAAGAAAGTTTTGACCCTAAAAAAAAGATTGTCTCAGGGCACCATGGGAAAGAAATACACCAAATAATCTTGGACACAGGCTTCTGATGGCATTGTATAAACCACTTTGAAGCCATAATAGGCTATCCAGAACTCTAGTCAAAAGCAAATAGTTTAAGGAGACTGATAATCTATGATCAAGTGGAACAAGATCATTATATGGGGTAGAATGAACTGATGAGGGATGACTACAGTTTTTGTTTGGAATATTTTTGATATTTAATATTTTAGTTTCTGGATATAACAAACATCATTGTCTTTCCTCTATCTTTTATCTCTAGCTCTATCTATGTATTATTTATAACAATTTAGTAGAATGTTTTTATAAAGAGAAATGAAACATGTATTTTTATCTCCTTACCAGAATTCAGAAACTTGTATGTGTATTCTTATTTTCATGGCAATATCGTTATTTGCATTGATTCAATAACAGTTTATCCTCCTTATTAACAGCACATATTGAAAACGATAGTTATGCAACCAAGGCTTTGCTTAGAATGTCATACTTGATAATGATGCTTACTGAATCAGAATTACCAGACAATTTTAAGGAACTTCACTTGACTTGATGGAGTCAATGATTACAAAGCCCTCTTTTAAAAAGTGGTCAGAGGGGCGCCTGGGTGGCGCAGTCGGTTAGGCGTCCGACTTCAGCCAGGTCACGATCTCGCGGTCCGTGAGTTCGAGCCCTGCGTCGGGCTCTGGGCTGATGGCTCAGAGCCTGGAGCCTGTTTCCGATTCTGTGTCTCCCTCTCTCTCTGCCCCTCCCCCGTTCATGCTCTGTCTCTCTCTGTCCCAAAAATAAATAAACGTTAAAAAAATAAATAAATAAATAAATAAATTAAAAAGTGGTCAGATAACTGGCTTACTGAGCTCCCATCCTTAGAGATCAATAAGGAAGTTCACTTCCAGGAAGACCCAGGAACCTCATGATAATTTGGGGACTTTGACAAGAGAGGAACTTCAAATTTGTAGGTACTGCTCATGAAGTATGAGAGGGAATTCCTGGTTTGGCTTCCTAGCCTGAGAGAGGCTTTTAAGAGTCAAATCTAGATTCTTTCTGAAACTTCTAGCAAAGCAAATTTAAGAATACCCACACTATCTGGGGCGCCTGGGTGGCTCAGTCGCTTAAGCGTCTGACTTCAGCTCAGGTCACGATCTCACGGTCCGTGAGTTCAAGCCCCGCATCGGGCTCTGAGCTGACAGCTCGGAGCCTGGAGCCTGTTTCGGTTTCTGTGTCTCCCTCTCTCTCTGCCTCTCCCCCGTTCATGCTCTGTCTCTGTCTCAAAAATAAATAAACGTTAAAAAAAAATTAAAAAAAAAAAAAAAAGAATACCCACACTATCTAGCACAATGCTTGGAACATTAGCCTTGCCCAATAGTTATATCTTGAATGAATGAATGAATGAATCCAGAATAATTATGTTAACAATCTTATTCTTTTGTTAATTCAATAACTATTTAAAGAGTTGATACGAGTTGCTTTCTTAGGTTCTGGAGATATAAGGGTGAATGAGAAAGACATCACAGAAATTACAGTCTGCTTCAATCTTTAGATAAGCATCTAGAAATCAGTCTTTCGCCTCCGTCTTTCAAATTTAGTTTTAGGTAAGGATTTTTCTACAAAGTACGTGACAGGAACTTTCCTTCGGGGGAAAAAAAGCACATTCTGAAATGTAAAGTTATCTCGAAATCTAGATGGATACAGGCAGAAAACATTTTTATGAGAGTTGGCTACAATGTAGAAAGAATTTCAGCAAGTGAAAATATTCAAAGCAAATTTGGCAGAGAAAAAAAGACATGAGGTTTTAATTTTGTACTTAGTCCAATTCATAAATATTTGTTAAGTAATAGTCCTCCATGTGGTGAAATTTAAACCAATGATACAATGAGTATTTTTTTTAATTTATTTTTTTTTAATTTACATCCAAATTAGTTAGCATATAGTGCAACAATGATTTCAGGAGTAAATTCCTTAGTGCCCCTTACCCATTTAGTCCATCCCCCCTCCCACAACCCCTCCAGTAACCCTCAGTTTGTTCTCCATATTTATGAGTGTCTTCTGTTTTGTCCCCCTTCCTGTTTTTATATGAGTTTTGTTTCCCTTTCCTTATGTTCATGTGTTTTGTTTCTTAAAGTCCTCATATGAGTCAAGTCATATGATTTTTGTCTTTCTCTGACTAATTTCACTTAGCATAATACCCTCCAGTTTCATCCACGTAGTTGCAAAATGGCAAGATTTCATTCTTTTTGACTGCCAAGTAATACTCCATTGTATATCTATACCACATCTTCTTTATCCATTCATCCATCCATGGACATTTGGGCTCTTTTCATACTTTGGCTATTGTTGATAGTGCTGCTATAAACATGGGGGTGCATGTGTCCCTTTGAAACAGCATACCTGTATCCTGTGGATAAATGCCTAGTAGTGCAGTTGCTGGGTTGTTGGGTAGTTCCATTTTTAGCTTTTTGTAGAACCTCCATCCTGTTTTCCAGAGTCGTGGCACCAGTTTGCATTCCCACCAACAATGCAAAAGAGATCCTCTTTCTCCGAATCCTTGCCAACATCTGTTGTTGCCTGAGTTGTGAATGTTAGCCATTCTGACAGGTTTAGGTGGTATCTCATTGTGGTTTTGATTCGTATTTCCCTGATGATGAGTGATGTTAAACATTTTTTCATGTGTCAGTTGGCCATCTGGATGTCTTCTTTGGAGAAGTGTCTATTCATGTCTTCTGCCCATTTCTTCACTGGATTATTTGTTTTTTGGGTGTTGAGTTTGATAAGTTCTTTATAGATTTTGGATACTAACCCTTTATCTGATATGTCATTTGCAAATATCTTCTCCCATTCTGTCGGTTGCCTTTTGGTTTTGCTGATTCTTTCCTTCACTGTGCAGAAGCTTTTTATTTTGATGAGGTCCCAGTAGTTTATTTTTGCTTTCGTTTCCCTTGCCTCCAGAGACGTGTTGAGTAACAAGTTGCTGCGGCCAAGATCAAAGAATATTTTGCCTGCATTCTCCTCGAGGATTTTGATGGCTTCCTGTCTTACATTGAGGTCTTTCATCCATTTTGAGTTTATTTTTGTGTATGGTGTAAGAGTATTTTTTAAATTCCTGCTTAAAAGACCTGCTAAAACAGGTGTGCCTGGGTGGTTCTGTCGGTTGAGCATCTGACTTCGGCTCAGGTCATGATCTCGTGGTTCATGAGTTCGAGCCCTGCGTTGGGCTCTGTGCTGGCAGCTCGGAGCTTGGAGCCTGTTTCAGATTCTGTGTCTCCCTCTCTCCCTGCCCCTTCCCTGCTCATGCTCTGTCTCTATCTCTCAAAAATAAATAAACATTAAAATAAATTTTAAAAACCTGCCAAAATAAATTTGTGTGTTACAATAATTCACAGCATATTTCTTTCAGCCTGATATGAAATTCTAGAAAATTGATAAGTCTCAGACTTTCCAAGGAGCCAAAAAAGGATTTGCATGCTTATTGGAAATAAATTCTTTAAATGAAGATGCTATTTGTTTGTTTAGTCTTCTTGTTCTTTTTTAGGTTAATATTCCCATATTTTCCAACATTCTTGAAACTTCTATAATAATCAGACAGAGTATAATTAAGTGAAAGTATCATGGTGAGGTAACCAGTTAAAATAAAACTGAGACTAGTATACTAAATAATTTGCCTTTGATTGCATGTAACATAATTATTTTCATCAGTTTATCACCCAAAGGTTCTGTACAGCCACATTATCAACACATTAGTTTTTCCTTTGAATTTTCCAGGAGGACATTTGAATTTTCCTTGACCATATACTAAAAAATATTTCTGTTCATGGGAATTAATGGACTTTAGATATTAGTCTATTGGAACCTCGTGGAACTATCATCTGATGGAAGTATCATCTTTATTTGCGGTTAATTAACATTCCCGTTAACTTCTTAGCATTCCTCTCACTACAGAGGCATTTTTATAAATTCCCCAAGACAACCAACTAAGAAAGAGGAAAATAGAATGCCTGAGTGGCTCAGTTGGCTGAGCATCCAACACTTAATTTCCTCTAAGGTCATGATCCCTGGGTCATAGGATCCAGCTTCACATTCAGCTTAGCACAGAGCCTGCTTGGGATTTTCTCTCTCCCTCTGCCCCTCTCCTAGCTTGCACTCTCTCTCTCTAAAATAAAAAATATAATAATAAAATAAAAGAGAAAGAAAAGAAAAGAAAAAAAAGAAAAGAAAAGAAAAGAAAAGAAAAGAAAAGAAAAGAAGAGGAAAATGGTACCCCAAACTATTAATTTTCAACTTAAGTCCTTTTGTTGCAATTGACTATTTTGGAGTCTCATTTTTTTTTACCTGCAGAGGTGTTTCGTTTTGTTTTGTTTTTTTGAATCTGCAGGCTTTTTCTCAAGCAGTAGAACTTGTTAAAAGCTTTTATTCAATAAATGACACATGAGTAAATGAAAATGATGGAGGCATTTATGCCTATAATACCATTCTAAATTCTACATTTCTTGTGATGCATCTCTTGAACTGCATCTGCTCTTTCAAGAAAGCACTACCTTGTTGATGATTGAGCACTTGAAATCCATTATGACTCTGAAACAAGCTGAGGATTCCCAATACTGAAAATTTCCCAGTCTGTAGCTTTCATTCAAAAAAAACTCTGTCTCCTATTTCTTCCAGGATAAGAAACCAGAATGGAAAAAGAGATGGGAATTGCTATTCTGTGGGGAAAAAATATCAGCTGCTAGCAAGCCAGGGTTTTTGAAATACAGGAAATCTCATCAGTGTTTTTACATCTAACATTGAGACCACTTCAGACCGATTTCTTGGCCCTTTATTGGAACGCTCAGCACCAACACTGAATGCAAAAATGCTATACAAATTAGTAAAGAACAAATCTAAAAGTCAACTCCATAAAGCACATCCCAAACACATACCCCAGGATAAATTCTCCCCAAATTAAACTATATTGACTGACAAGTCTACTGCAATCCCAGTTAAACAGATTATCAATAGATTATAGATATTTTGCTTCATTATATTCTGTTAATATCACCTTGCGAACACAGTTGTGTAAATGTCATTAATTCAGATTTTGATTGATTCTTTCCCAAATGTGTGCTGTGCTGCAAAACTGCAAAGACACCTGCAGCTAATAACCATTGTTAACTACACAGAACAGCTAATCATCCAACCTGAAATCTGAGTCTCAAGTTGGATATATTCAGGAGGGGATAGTATAAAAGTTCTTGAGTTCAAGAGGTTTAGAAAATTTGTTACTGATGCATTACAGTGAACATTTGGAGCAGTACGTCAACTGATGAGTCTATTTCCTCATAATATGTTAAAGACCAATCTTAGGGGCGCCTGGGTGGCGCAGTCGGTTAAGCGTCCGACTTCAGCCAGGTCACGATCTCGCGGTCCGGGAGTTCGAGCCCCGCGTCAGGCTCTGGGCTGATGGCTCAGAGCCTGGAGCCTGCTTCTGATACTGTGTCTCCCTCTCTCTCTGCCCCTCCCCCGTTCATGCTCTGTCTCTCTCTGTCCCAAAAATAAATAAAAACGTTAAAAAAAAAATTAAAAAAAAAAGACCAATCTTAAAAATTTTGATATTTGTGAGAAATAATGTATTACCTCTTACCAATGCTGATATCATCCAAAAAAATCTAACCTAGAATGGCTAAGAGGTTTACTAAAGGAAGTATGCGATCTTCTGTCTTTCCTATTACGCCTCTATCCTGTTAGTCTTGAGTGTATTTAAAAGGATTCTTCATGGGAACCAGCTAATCCCCTTCTCTAGTCTTCTCCCTGCCCCAATTAGAGGGGAAAAAAAATATATCCACATGAATTAAAAACTGAATCACTAAATAAATTCAATGAATCATGTTTTTTACAGCAAGCAGAGCTTCAGGTTTTTACATTTCTATTTAAATGTCATTGTTACACAAAGAACATGTGTGCAACATAGGAATATAGGAAAATATAGGCAAAAAGTAAAAGAAAAAATATAAGCTACCCATATTCTCATCACCTAGATAGATATAACACTTTTGATATTTGGTATAGATTCCTTCAGACATATTTTTTACTTTTCTAAGTTTATTGGAAGCAAAATAATCTTTGAATTGTCAGTTTCTTCTAAATTTTAAAATGATGAGAAATGTCCATGCATATTAGTTAATTGGACTGCCCATGTCAGAGACACTTCATGACCTTCAGAATCTACTCTGTAGAATGTAAAGAACAAAACCAGGTCTTTTCTTAGTATCAACAAGATATTGACAGAATACCAAAGAGTGATACCAGGAATTAATTTAGAGAAAATATTTGAAAAGGAGAAGGAATATTTTATCTTCTGGCTTTCTCTAAGCAGTTTCTTTAAGTAAAAATCTCAGGTTGCTGGACTAAACATATCCCAAACACATACCCCTTGATAAGTTCTCCCCAAATTAAACTACATTGACTGACAAGTCTACTGGAAACCCAATTAAACAGCATTGTCAATATATTATAGATATTCTGCTTCATTGTATTCTGTTTGGGAGGCTAGGAGGTAAATATTTTGTGAAGCTTAATTACCTAATCTTTAATAAATATGTTAATATTGCCTCTTTAACTTGAAAACACTGAGTTGACATCAGAATTTTATGGTGCCAAGGTTCCACATAAACTGCAATCATTCCTTCCTAAACAACATGTAAATGGCTTAATGGTTCTTTGATACCCATAAATATATTTGTTACCTACACTTTACAAGTCATATGGCTTTGTAAATAAGTAATAAAATTAACCCATGTTTTTAAATGTACATAAAATCCTTATCAAAATTTCACTAAACACTAGAGTAAAGGAATAATCTTTGTTACATAAAGATGATATTTTTACTTGAGCTGGAAGAAATTGAGGAAACCCGTCTTTGATTCTGCCAAATTTATCTGGAAGAATTTCAACCCACAATTGTCTCACAAAGTCTAAATAAGTGTTAGCACAAAAACAGTTTCTCTTTTTGTTTTTCAGAGATTTGTTAGAAGAACAATTTATCCTATGCCTCCTTATGTCTCCTCTCCCTCTTTCATTTTTCCCCTGCCATAGGTAAAGAAAGCAGCCAATATATCTGAAGCCAAATCTAATTTCTTTAATAAAATGTGAAGTTCAGCCTCCAAATATTTAATTGTGTATGGAAGTGTACAAAAGGTATTTAATAAAACAAGGCTTACATCAGTGGAAAAAAACTTTCATGACAAAACAACTCTTATTATCCACTTCAAATCAGACATAAATTTACTTTTAAAGTAGGAGAGAGAGAGAATGCAAATGTATTTGTTTGTTATTTCTTACCTCTTATTCACAAAACCGGAAGAAAAATTTGCCTCCAGAAAATTCCTAACTGTACTACAGGGTCTATTTAAGCTTCCTGATACAGAATAATAATAGCCTTTCCCAAATACACTTTTCCTTTCCAATCAACTCACACTGTGGTATTCATGAAATTCCTGGATGGAATCTACTCTCTAACTGGAAGGTGAACATGTGACCAAGTGTCAGCCATTAACACAATCTATCACAGAGGCTAGAGTACTTTGTTCAATGTCAGGCATTTGAGCCAGGTCAGGACAATCAAAATGACTCTCAGAAAATTTGTTTGGAATTCCAGAAGAGCCTCTTTCAGATGGTGTGATATGGTAGGCACCGAGCATTATAATACACATGGTCGAACTATGATAGTACAGGGATAGGCTTCATTTTTGCTTGATCAGTGTGTTTTTATGATAGAACTATAGAGGGGACAGATTGAACATCAAAGTAAGATGGGTACTATAGTACTTGATCACTCATTAGATCAGTTCCCTTGAAATCTCAATACCAAGTAAGATGGTCTAATTATTATTGGTCGAATTACTTATGTTTTAGAAAGATTGTTTTAGTCATAATAAAATTTGAAAAATTTTTTATGCCTGTGTTGTACTACTACCAATATAACTTTTATCCATCATATACACAAAATATATTTAAGAACTGAGCCTTAAATTGAATTAATTTTTCTTACCTTTTTAGAGAGAAGAGAAAACATGATAATAGTCTACATAAGAAAAGTCCCATACAAAGTATCATATGATTTTCATACAACAATGAAAGTAAGACCATGACAAACAAAACTTCAAGTATGTCTTACTTTTTGTAGCATTCTCAAATGAAGATCACACATTCACTCAAGCTTCAGCATTTCAAGACTTAAAGAAAAGAAATACTCAGGCTATTATTCTGAGAAATTCTTCTAATGTCCATTAAGACTTGATACTCTGTATACAATTTCTGTATTATAACCATATGCTTACATGTCTATACACTTTCAAGACTTTAAATTCATAGAAAGGAAGGCCTGCATTTTTTTAATCTTCCACCCACAGTTTCTGATACATAATTGTATTTAATCATTGTCAAATTAAAGAGCACTTTGGATGCTTTCTTCCCTTCTCCCTAATCTCCATTCTACATGAAGCAAACCATGCTCTTTCTCCATTCCTTCTTGATAGCTCTTGAGTAAGATAAATCACTTAATTTCATTGACTTGGTTCATGACAAATTCATAATATTCAACCACCATTATAACTTCAATGGCACTCACAGTCCATATATTTATTATGAAGTATTCTATTCTTTATAAGAAACTAGTAGTTCTCTCGTTATTTTGACAACCTGGAGTGATCCCATCTTCCCTTCCATTTATTCAATTATACTTCCTACTTCATAGAGAAATTTACCATGCTCCAATAGGAGGACCAGTTGTCTTATTTCAAGAAGTAGCTACATTGTTAGCTTTTCTCATTATGTTTTCTTCTTTCCAGAGGTAAACCCTATTCTGTGACCTTCCCTCACCTATATTCCTTTCTCTGCCTATCTTTAATCTCTCTTCAAATTGTTGCTCCTAGATATCAGGTTTCTGGAACCATAGATCTATTTTTATCGTTGTATTTCCTCCTTCCTCCTCTACATAAGCTATGGTATGGTCTCAGAAAGAGTAACTACACAGTAAATATTTGTTTAAATAATGGTGAAGTAGATGATATTCTATTCAATTAATGAGGAATATTTCATATGTCACACAAAATAACTCAATCCTATTGAATAGGCTTTAGGGGTGCCAGAGAATAGGCGGCCATTTGTCTGTGTGCAAAACCACAAGAATTTTAATATACAAGTTGGGGAAAACATTGAACATCACTTTGCAATTTCTTTGTGCATACATACACATCTCTTTGAACATTGGTTCAGAAAATGAAAGCATTGGCATTAACTCAATTTCTTATCTTATTATCATCATACTTCTTTATTTTACTACATTATACCTTCGTAATTAGTGGTGTTTGGAGGCTCTAAGTATTTGTGTGCTATTGAAATTTCCCACATCACTCAATTGGCTTTCCTTCTTACATGCTTACTAAGAAATTAATATAAATTCTTTCTTGTACAGCACATTAAAGACATTTCAGACTGAAAGAAAAAAGTTGGAGGAATGCCATCAAAAGAACTTTTCTAAATTATTTGCAAACAGTACACCTAAGATCTTATATGATTATATAAAATTATAGCAATGAATAACTTGTACAATTTTAATAACTGTTCTGCCCACAATGCAGTTTTCAAGCTAATGTACTTTTGTTCAATATAATTAAAGGGTTTTCTTTTCAAATACATTTCCTAAGCATATTTTCTACCTCAGAAAAATTTACTTTGAGAAAACTGGTGACAAGGTCTTCTACATGAATAGAAGCATCACTGGTTAGAAGCACCTTGCCTTCTACGTTGCCATAGCAATGTGGCTGTCAATCCCTGCAGGGATCCAGTCACCAAATCAGAAGAAAGACGTTCTGCCAAATAAAAGCAATTAATAAATCTTAACATATTTTGTTTTTAAAAATTTGCCAATCTGTGTTCTCTAAAACACTCTAATAGTAATTCCACACACACAAAAGGATTTTCTGTCTCAAAGATTCAGAGTGCATATATGCTCAGTAAGTCTTGAAGAAGTTCTGTGTTAAACAAGGCTTTCACTCACCACAGGCTATTTACATATATAAGACTTATTTATCAGAATAACATTCCAGAATATGCCAGATGCTATGATGAAGTCAAAATTTCCAAATGGTGTGAACTTTAATGTATTTACTATAAAATTAGGAAAATATGACCAATGTATGAAATCACTGTATGACATATAAAACACCATATTTAAATTATACATGTATTCCTAAAGATAAAAGATCTAATGTGTAAAATGTGCTTCTAAAGTATAATCACTCATACTGTTTGAGAAACACACAATGATGTTATTGTCTTTGGTAATGTAAACAGCTTAACAGGCCATCGTGGCTTTAATTCCCATCTAAATCCAAAGCCAGCATAATACACTAAGAAACACAATAACAGCACACAGCCCTCCAGCATTTATATATATATATATATATATATATATATATATGTATATATATAATTAATTAATTAATTAATTCAACAGGGGTACAGGCCCAGGCCTCTAGGACAAAGATGACTTCCAAATAAAAAGCCATAGAACAGACTTCTGGTTTCATAACCAACATTGTAAGGAGCCAAAAGTTGTCACTCCCATCCTTGCAGCAAAGAAACAGCTGAACAAACTGATAATGACTTTTCTTAAATGCACCAGAGAATTAAGGTCACAGGGCAAAGAACCACCATAAAATCTAAAGAGACAGAAGAATACAGAGAATTAACTGAAACAGAAAAGTAACAATTTTGCAATAGGACCAGAGCTTATTCTCTAACAGTTGCCTGCCTTCTAAGAAAAACTGAATTATTAATGTCTTATCTGACTTGGGGGAAGGGCAAGTACCAATTCCAGGCTCCTTTCCATCTTATATAAGGGGAAGGAGGAAAAAAAGGCTAAGGAACACTTCTGACATCACAGTTTAGAAACTCAGGCTAACCAAAAAATGTAAGATTTAATCATAAGATAATAGAACACTTCTCCCCCTAATACTTCACCACCACATCAACAAAGCTCCAGGATAACAACAGTGGTTACACCAGAGAAAGCCATAAAACAGACTTATTTCAGAAGGGACTCTTAGGGAAACCCAGATATAATAGGAGAAGAAAAAGAAAGAAAGAAAGAAAGAAAATTAAAGTAAACTGAAGTGTCTAACAACTACATTTATAAAAAATATTAAACAAAGCCCAATCCTTAGGCAGATAATCTTAGTCAGTTTGGGCTGTTACAATAAAATACCATAGACTGGGAGGACTTAAACAATATCTTATTTCCCATAGTTCTGAAGTCTGAGAAGTCCAATATCAAGGTTCTGGCAGATTCAGAGTCTGGAGAGAGCCTTCTTCTTAGTTTATAGTTATCTTTGTTGTGTCCTCACATGGCCTTTCTTTCGTATGGGCAAGACACAGATAGAGCAAGGGATCACATGTCTGTTCCCCTTATTTAAGGTCATTAATCCCATCATGATGGTTTTACCCTCATGACCTAATCTGACCTTAATTATCTCCCAAAGGCTCCATCTCCAAATATCACCACAGTGGGGAATTAGACCTTCAATGTATGAATTGGAGAGGGGGGTGGAACACAAACATTCAGTCTACAGTGTGAGATTAATATAAAGCCTCACACTAAAGTTTAATTACTTCCACTCATATACCTAATATATCATGTTTGGGTTTCAATGGAAAAAAATTACAAAGCATTCTAAAAAAATGAAAACTACAGTCTGAAAAGACAAGGCAAACATAAAAAACAGACTTAGATATGACACAGATTTTGTAATTATTATATAAGAAATTTAAAATAACTGGAATCAATATTATTAGGGTTCCAATTGAAAAACTAGATAACATATGAGAACAAATGAGTGACATCAACAGAGACATGAAAACTCTAAAAAGGAATCAAAAAGAAATGATAAAAATAAAAAAAAAACACCGTAACAGAAATAAATAAAACCTTCAATGAAATCCTCAGCATACTTCACAGCCAAGGAAATAATCAGTGACCTTGATATGTCAATAGAAATTTTGTAAACTTAAATGAAAATGGAAAAATGATTTTATAAACAGAACAGAAATCCCAGAACTAGAAGACAATTACAAAAGACATAGTTAGCATATAAATGTCAGTACTACAAGGAAAAGGAAGAGAGAAAGGAGTAGAAGAAATATTTAGAGTGATATAGCTAAGCATTTTCTAAAATTAATGACAGACACCAAACCAAAAATCCAGGAAATTCAGAGAACACAAAGCATGATACATACTAAAAATTTACATTCAAGCGTACAATAGTGAAACTGCAGAAAATCAAAAACAAATAGAAAATCTTGAAGATTGCCAAGAAAAGAAAAAAACACTTTATAGAAGAATAGGAATAAGAATTACACTGGACTCCTCTTCAGAAACCATGCAAGCAAGAAGATAGTGAAGTGAAATATGTAATGTTTTGAAAGAAAAACACCAACCTATAATTCTGTATCCAGCAAATTATCTGTCAAAAGTGAATGAGTAATAAAGACTTTGTCAGACTAATAAGAGTGAATTTCTCACTAGTCATCCGCCTTATGAGAAATGTTTTAAAAAATTCTTCAGGGGCGCCTGGGTGGCGCAGTCGGTTAAGCGTCCGACTTCAGCCAGGTCACCATCTCACGGTCCGTGAGTTCGAGCTCCGCGTCGGGCTCTGGGCTGATAGCTCAGCCTGGAGCCTGTTTCTGATTCTGTGTCTCCCTCTCTCTCTGCCCCTCCCCCGCTCATGCTCTGTCTCTCTCTGTCCCAAAAATAAACAAACGTTGAAAAAAAAAATTAAAAAAAAAAATTCTTCAACAGGAAGGAAATGATATAGATCAGAAACTTAAACCTACTTAAGAAAGGAGGAGCATCAGTGAAGGAATAAGTAAAGGCAGATAAAATCTTTTATTTTCTTATTCTTAATTGATCAAATAATAATATCTACACTGCATTAAGTGATCATAGCATATTGATAAGTAAAATGAATGACACCAAAGTTATAAGAGATAAGAGAGAGGAATTAAGAATATTCTGTTACAAAATGCCTTTACTATCTGTGAAGCAGTATGGTGTTATTTCAAAATGTAATTAGATTAGATGTAAAGGCATATTGCATACTGTAGGCAAAAAACGTAACACTTAAGAAGTATTGTTGATATGCTAAGAGAGAAGAGAAAATTGATTCATATAAAATGATCAATTAAAACCAGAGAAGACAGAAGATTTAAAAAAAAAAAAAACAAGTACAACAAATAGAAATAGATATCAATCCAACTGCATCAATAATCCCTTTAATATGAACAGCCTAATACAGAAACTAAAAGATAAGGACAGTTAGAGTGGATAAAAACAAGACCTGTTATGTGTTGTCACCAAAAAATACACTTTAAATATAAAAAATCAGAAAAATTAAAAGTGAAGGCATGGAGAAATGTATACATTGCTGACACTAATTAAAACTAGGATGGAGTAGCTATGTAAGTTTTTTACAAAGCAGATCTTAGAATAAAGAAAAATTGCATGGATAAAAAGGGATATTACATATTTATAAGGAGTAAATTCTACAAGACATAAAATTCCTTAACATGTATGCACCTCACAATAGCATTAAAATATGTGATGTAAAAGCTGATAGGACTGCAAAAAATAGACATATCTATTATTATAGTTGAAGGCTTCAACATCCTTTTTTCAGTAATCCATAGATCAACATGGGACAAAATCAGCCCAGATATAACTGAACTGAAGAACACCATCAATCGTCTTGATCTGACATTTACAGAGCACCCCAATCCAACAACAGTACAATATACATCATTCTTAAGCTCACATAGAAAATTTACCAAGATAGGACGTGGTCTGGGCCATAAAAATGTATCTTAAATTTATTTTTTCTTTTCATTATCATTTTCAAATTTATTGAGATATAATAGCAAATGCATATATTTAAAATGCACAGTGTGGTGTTTTAATAAACATACACATTGTTAAATGATTACCACAATCAAACTAATTCACATATTCATTACCTCACATAAATACCATTTATTTGCATGTTGAGAACATTTAGCATCCATTCTCCATATCCTTCACCAACACTTCTTATCAGTTGTATTTTTGATAACAGCCATCTTAACAGGTATGAAGTGACATTTCATTGTAGTTTATATTTGCATTTTCCTGAATGATATTGAATACCTTTTCATACATCTGTTGGCCATTTCTATGTCTTGGGTTTTTTTCGAAATATCTATTTTTGAATTGGGTTATTTAGTTTTTTGCTTTTGAGTTGCATGAATTCCTTATATGCTTTGAATATTCACCCCATATCAGATATATGCTTTTTCTCTCATTCCATAGATTGCTTTTTCAATTTTTGTTTCCATTGCTGGAAACAAAAGCTTTTCAGTTTGATGTAGTCCCACTTGTTTATTTTAGCTTCTCCTGCCAATAATTTTGGTGTCAGACCCAAAAGATAATTTCCCAGAACAATGTAAAAAAGGTTTTCCCCTATATAGACTTTTAGTAGTTTTATAATTTCAAGTCTTATATTGAAGTCATTAGTCCATTCAAAGTTGATTTTTATATATGGTGTGATCCAATTTTAGTCATGCATATGAATATCCAATTTTCCCAATACCATTTAATGAAAAGACTATCCTTTAACCATTGTGTGCTTTTGACACCCTTGTTGAAGGCAGATATGAGGCTTTATTTCTATTTTCTATTCTATTTTATTAGTCTTTGTGTCTTATTATGCCAATACTATACTGTAGTGATTACTGCACTTTTGTAATATTATTTGAAATCAAGAAGTGTGATGCTTCAGCTTTGTTCTTCTTGATCAAGAGTGCTTTGGCTATCTGGAGTCTTTTATTATTCCATATATATTTTACAATTATTTCTTCCTTTTCTGTGAAAAATGCTCCTGAAATTTTTATAGGGATTGCACTGAATCTGCAGATTACATTGGGTTGTATGGATATTTTAACAATATTAATTCTTCCAATCCATGAATATAGGATATCTTTCCATTTATTCATGTCTCCTTCAATTTTTCTCAATAAAGTTTTATAATTAAAGTGAACAGATCTTTAACCTCCTTGGTTAAATTTATTCCTAAGAATTTTATTGGCTTCAATATTATTGTGAATGAGACTGGTTTCTTTACTTTTTTCAGATACTTCGTTCCTAGTATATGGAAATACAATGCTGATATTGCATCCTGAAGCTTTACTAAAAATCATTTATTAGTTCTAGCAGTCTTGTTGTGGAGTCTTTAGGTTTTCTATGTTTAAAACCATGTTATCTGTAAGTAGACAATTTTACTCCTTCTTTCCAATTTGGATGTTTTTAAACCTTTTTCTTGCTTGGTTGCTGTGGCTAGGACTTCTCGTACTATGTTGAATAAAAGAGGCAAAAGTGGGCACCCTTGTCTTATTGTTAAACTTCCAGGAAAAACTATCAGTTTTCACCATTAACTATGTGAGGTGCAGCCTTGTCATATACAGCCTTTTTTATGCTGAGATCCATTCCTTTTATACCTAATTTGTTGATAGTTTTTACCATAAAAGAATGCTGAATTTTGTCAAATGCTTTTTCTGTATCTACTGAGATGATTATATGTTATATCCTACATTCTGCTAATGTAGTGTATCACATATATTGATTTGCATATATAAAACCATCCTTGCATAAAGAACAAGTCTCAATTGATCAAGGTTTATTATCTTTTAATGTGCTGTTGAATTTGAGTTGCAAATTTTTTCTGAAGATTTTGCATTTATGTTCATCAGAAATATTGGCGTGTACTTTTTTTCTGTCAATTTAGTAAACATTATAGAAATTCTTATTAGGTTACTTTATTAATTAGCTTTAAGTATGCATTGAGCAACTTCTATGGTCCAGGGACTGATCCAGATTACCTGGGTTACACTGGTGAAACAGAAAGTCCCAGCATCTGCCTCCATAACTTTGAGACTATGGAGAAAGACAAACGAGTGATTACAGAAAATGTGAGGAGTGTTTTGACATGGGATATATAAAGTATTATGGGAGCACAGTATAAACGGAGACACTTAGCCCAAGTCACAGGGAAGTCTGGCTTTGACTTTTTATAAAAGGAGCTTTCCAGACACCAGTTGAGGAAGTACAGTTTAGTGGTTAAGTGATGTTAGAAAGCTTGGCTCCCTGGGTTGGCATCACGACTCCATCACTTACTGCTTGCATGACCTTGAGCCACTTAACCTCTCTGTGCCTCAGATTCCTTACCTATAAAATGGAAAACATAATTATACCCGCCTCTTAGAGTTGTAATTTTTTTCTTGTAGTGTTCTTTGGTGTTTTGGTAGCAGTGTGATGCTGGTCATAAAATGAGTTTGGAAGTATTCCCTCCTTTTCAATTTTTTGTTAAAGTTTGATAAGTATGCAGCTCAAGAGATTAAAAACTGTATAAATTGTACAAGTATGATCTCAGAACACAATGAAATTAAATTAGAATCAGTACATAAGAATAGCTATAAAATCCCAATATACTTGTAGATTAAATAGAAAAATTCTAAATAATACATAGATCAAAAAACTTTTAAGAGAAATAAAAAAATATTCTTAACTAAATTAAAATGAAAATTTAATTTATCAAAATCTTTGGGATATTGTAAAAACAATGCTTTGAGGGATATTTATGGCACTGAATGCATGTATTAGAAAAGGAGAAAAATCTAAAATCAATAATACAAGCTTCCACCTTATGAAACTATAGAAATAGCAACTTTTAAAGCCTACCGGAAGCCAAAGAAAATAAATAACAAAAAATCACAACAGAAATCAATAAATTTGGAAACAGGAAAATAATAAGAGAAAATCAAAACCTGGCTCTTTGAAAAGATCAATAAAATTGATGAATGTTTAGACAGCCTATTTAGGAAAAAAAAAAGAAAACACAAATTGCTAATATTACAAATGAAAGAAGGGTCATCACTATCAATCTCATGGACACTAAAGAGATAATAAAGGAATAAAAGGAACAAATCTATGCCCACAAATCTGGTAACTAAGATGAAATGGACTAATTCCTTGAAAGACACAAACTAGCAATGTTCACATGAGAAATAGATAATCTGAATAGATCTATTTTTAAATGACTCAATAATTAATAATCTTCCAAAAATGAATACATAAGGGCCAGGTGGTTCTATGGGTGAGATCTACCAATTATTTAAGGATGAAGTTATACGAATTCACCTCAACTGCTCCAAAGAAAGAAGCAGAGTAAACATTACCTAACTCATCCATTCAGACCAACATTACTCTAATACCAAAACCAGATAAAGACATTACAAAAAGAAAAATTGTAGACCAATATGTCTTATGAACATAGATACACAAATCATCAACATTTTAACAAATCAAATCCAATAGCATATTGAAAAAATTATGCATCATAACCATTTGAGACTTATTCCAGTTAAGCAAGGTTACTTCAACATTCAAAAATCAATTAATTTAATCCATCATCTCAAAAGACCAATGAAGTAAAATCATATGATCATATCAATTTATACAGAAAAAAATACCTAATTAAATGCCTATTTAGAATTTAAAACAAACAACAAAATTCTCAGCAAACAAAGAATAAAGAAGAACTTCCTCAACTTGACAAAGAACTTCTACAAAAGATTTATTGCTAACCTTATACTTAATGGTGTGCAACTGGATGCTTTCTCCCTATGATTGGGAATAAGATAAGAATGCCCTCCTCACCAGTTTTACTAAGCATCAAGCTGGAGGACCTCACTAGTGCAGTAAGACAAGAAAATTAAATAAAAGTCATACTTATTGAGAAAAAAGAAATAAAATCATATTTGTTCACAGATGATATGATTGTCTATGTAAAAAAATCAAGAGAATTTTAAAAAAAACCTCCTGGAGCTAAAAAACAATTATAGCAAGGTTGTTGTAGGATACAAGATTAATATACAAAAGTAAATCACTTTATGATGTACTATTAATTTACAAGTGGAATTTGAAATTAAAAGCACAATACTATTTACTTTAGCACCAAGCAAAGTTAAATGCTTAAGTAAAAATTTAACAAAATACATAAAATATATTATGAAGAAAACTATAGAGTTCTGATGAAAAACCAAAGAAGATACAAGTAAATCTGAAGACATTCCATGCTTATGAATAGGAAGATTCAATATCATCAAGGTGTCACTTCTTTCCAACTTGATCTATAGATTCAATGCAATCCAAATAAAAATCCCAACACATACCTTGTATATATCAACAAAATGATCTTGAAGTTCATATGTTAAGGCAAAAGATGTATAATAAACAACACAATACTCAAGAAGAGAAAAATCAAAGAAAGAGAAAGAAGCAGAAGTAAAGAAAAAGCAGGAGGAGAAGAACAACAAAGTTGAAGAACTGATGCCATACAACTCCAAGAATCACTATAAGGCTACAGTAGTCAAGACAATGTGGTATTGGTGAAAGAATAGACAAGAAGATCAATGAAACAAAATAGATTCTAGAAATAGACTCTCTCAAATATCATCAAATGATCTCTAATAAAGAATCAAAGACAGTGTAATGGACAAAGAATTGTTTATTCAACAAATCATGCTGGAACAATTGAATATTTGCATGCAAAGGAAAAAAATGAATCTAGACATAGACTGTACACCTTTTAAAAAATTAACTCACAATGGATTATAGATTTAAATGCAAAATTCAAAACTAAAAAATTTCTAGAACATAGTATAAGAAAAAATCTAAATGATCTCTGGTTTAATAATGATACTTCAGTTATAGCAATAAAGATGTGATCCTTAAAAAATATTAATGAGAAGTATTTCAGTAAAATTAAAACTCTTGTTCTGTAAAAGATAGTGTTGAGAGAATGGAAAACCAAGGCACACACTGAGAAAAAATATTCAGAAAGCATATATCTGATAAAGAACATATCCAAAATATGTAAAGAACCTTATTTCACACCTCAAGGAACTAGAAAAAGAACAAATGAAACCTAAACATAGTAAAAGGAAATAAATAACGAAAATTAGAGTAGAAATAATTGAAATACAGGCCAAAAAGACAATAGAGAAAATCAATGAAACTAAAAGTTGGTTCTTTGAAAGGATACATAAATACAAGTCTTTAGCTAGACTCAACAAGAAAAATAGACTGAGGACTCATAAATAAAATCAGAAATGAAATAGGAGATATCACAATTGATATCACAGAAATACAAAGGATCATAAGAGACTACTCTGAACAATCATATGCCAACACACTGGACAACCTAGAAAAAAATTGATAAATTTCTAGAAATATATATCTTACCAATACTGAATCATGATGAAATAGAAAATCTGAACAGACTACTAGTAAGATTGAATCAAAAACTTCCCAACAAATGAAAGTTCAAGACCAGATAACTTCACTGGTGATTTCTACATTATATTCTACAATTCTATGTTAATGAAGAATTAATATTAATCCCCAGACTCTTCAAAAATTAAAGGAGGAAAAAACTCCTCCAAACTTATTTTATAAGACCGGCTTAACTCTGATACCAAAACCATAGAAAGATGCCACAAGAAAGAAAGTTACAGGTCAATATCCTTAATGAATGTAGATGCAAAAATCATCAACAAAATATTACCAAAAAATCCAGCAATATATTAAAAGGATCCTGTGCCACGATCAAATGGAATTTATTCTAGGAATATAAGGATGGTTCATCATCTGCAAATTATTCAACATGATACACCATATTAACAAGATAAAGGATAAAAATTATGTAATCATCTCAAAAGGTGCAGAAAAAGTATTGGACAAAATTCAACATCAACTTAGGATAAAAAATCTCAACAAAGTAGTTATAACATACCTCAATATAATAAACCCCATTTATGACAAGCCCACAGCTAACATCATATTCAACAGTGATATGCTGTTCCTGTAAGATCATGAACAAAATAAGGGTGCTCACCCTCACGACTTTCATCCAACATAGTATTTGAAATCCTATCCAAAGTAATTAGGCAAGAAAAAGAAATAAAATGCATCCACATTGGAAAGGAAAAAGTAAAACTGTCACTGTTTACAGATGACATAATACTATATATAGAGAACCCTAAAGACTCCAAAAAAAAAACTAGAATAAACAAATTCAGTAAAGTTTCAGGATACAAAATCAATACACAAAAATCTGTTGTATTTCTATAAACTGATAAACCTCAGAAGGAAAAATTAAGAAAACTATCCTGTTAACAATTGCATCAAAAAGAATAAACTACTTAAGAACAAATATAACCAAGAAGGTGAAGGACCTGTACACTAAAAACTACAAGACATTAATGAAAAAAATTGAAGGAGACACAAATAAATGGGAAGATATTCAATGTTCATGGATTGGAAGAATCAACATTGCTAAAATGTCCATACTACCCAAAGCAGTCTACAGATTCAATGTAATCCTCATCAAAATTCCAGTTGCATTTTTCAAGGAAATAAAACAAATAACCCTAAAATTGTATGTAACCACAAAAGATCTCAAATAGCCAAAGCAATCTTGAGGGAAAAAAGAACAAAACTGGTAGCATTACACTCCCTGATTTCAAACTATATTACAAAGCTGTAGTAAATAAAACAGTGTGCTATGGGCATAAAAATAGACATATATATCAATGGAACAGAACTGAAAGCCCAGAAATAAACCCACATTTATGTTCAATTAATTTATGACACTGCAACCAGTTTAAATGGAGAAAGGACAGTCTCTTCAATAAACGATTCTGGGAAAACAGGAAAGCCACATGCAAAAGAAGAGAGCTCAACTACTGTCTTACACCATATACAATAATTAACTCAAAATAGATTGAAGACTTGAACGTAAGACCTGAAACTATAAAACTAATAGAGAAAAGCACCATCAGTAAGCTCCTTGACATAGGTTTGACATTTAATCTGATACCAAAAGCAAAGGCAACAAAAGAACAAATAAACAAGTGGAACTACATCAAACTAAGCTTCTGTACTGCAAAGGAGACCACTTACAAAATGAAAAGGCAACCTACAGAATGGGAGAAAATATTTACAAATCATATAACTGATTAGAGACTAATCCCCAAAAGATATAAAGAACTCATGCAACTCAATAGCAAAAAACAACCAAACAAAACATATGATTAAAAAAATGGGCAGAGGATCTGAATAGATATTTTTCCAAAGAAAACATATCATTCAGGTAAAAGAAAATATGCTCAACATTATTAATCATCAAGGAAAAGCAAATCAAAGCCAGCAAATCACCTCATTCCTGTTAGAATGGCTATTATTAAAAAGACAAGAAACAAGGTAAAATGGTGGAGAAAAAGGAACACTTGTGCACTGTTGGTGGAAACATAAATTGGTGTAGCCACTACACAAAACAATAAAAGGCCCTCAAAATGCTAGAAATAAAACTACCATGTGATCCAGCAATTCCACCTCTGGGTATTTACCCAAAGAAAATGAAAATGAACTCAAAAAGATACATGCAGGGGCACCTGGCTAATTCAGTCAGTGGAGCATGAGACTCATGATCTCAGGGTTGGGAGTTTAAACCTCACATTGGGTATAGAAATTACTTAAAAAATAAAATATTTTTTTTAAAAAAGGATATGTGCATCCCCATGTTCCACAGTATTATTTACAATAGCCAAGATATGGAAACAACCTAAGTGTTTGTTGACTGTTGAATGGATAAAGAAGATGTTAATTATACATACAGTGGAATAATAAATCTCACCATTTGCAACAATATGAATGGGCCTTAAAGGCATTATGCTAAGTAAAATAAGTCAAACAGAGAAAGACAAATCCCATACAATATCTCTTTTATGTGGAATAAAAAAAAAAAAAGGTTCCAACTTACAGAGACCTGATTGGTGGTTGCCAGGGGTGGTAAAGGGGAGAAATGGGGCTCAAAAGGTAAAAAGAAAAGATAAAAAGTATCTCATCAGTTTTTTTAATAGTGATTGCATGTTGAAATAACATTTGGGATATACTATGTTAAATAAAATATATTAAAATTTAAAAAATAAATGTATACAACAGTTAAAACCCAAAAAGAAAATAACCCAAATAAAAAATGGCCAGCATCTGCTGAACAGACAAAGAATATACAAACAGTAAAAAGCATATAAAAAGATGTTCAACCTCATATGTCAGTAAAGAATTGCAAATTAAACAAACAATGAGATAGTACTACATACGTAATAGGATGCTTAAAAAATTTTCTTTGAACTTGAAAATACCAACTGGTGAAGATGTAGAGAAATAGGAACTCACAGTTACTACTGGTGGGAATAAAAAAATGATATATCTTTGGAAGATAGTTTGACAAAGCTAACTATAGTCTTATCATACAATCTAGCGAGCTATCATGCCTTGGTAATGTACTAATTGAGTTGAAAACATGCCCACCTAAAACCTTTATACAAATGTTTATAACAGTTTAATTCATAAATGGGCAAAACTGGAAGAAACTAAAATGGCCTTCAACAAATAAATGGATAAACAACCGGAGTACATCCATACAATAGACTATTATTCAGCAATAAAAAGAAACGACCTATTAAGCCACAGAAAGAAATGAAAGAGACTTAAGTACATATTTCCAAGTAAAAGAAGCTACTCTTAAAAGGCTACATACTGTCTAATTCCAACTATTTAATATTCTAGAGAAGGAAAAAACTGTGGAGACTAAGAACAAACAAACAAACAAACAAAAACCATTAATGGCTGCAGGGAGTAGGAGGTGGGGGGCGGGGAAGAGAGGCAGGTAGAGGAGGGAGAGATAAGTGAAGCAGGGGAGAGTGTTTAAGGTAGTAAAATATTCTCTATGAGACTATAAGCCTGGATACACAATAACATGCATTTTTAAAACCCACTGAACTGTAAAACACAGAATAAATCTTAGTGTAAACCATGGACTTCACTTAATAGTGATGTTTCTGGGCACCTGGGTGGCTTAAGCACCTGACTTCAGCTCAGTTAAGATCTCAGGGTTCACTAGTTCAAGACCCAAGTCCTTCTCTGTGCTGACAGCAGGCTGGAGCCTGCTTCAGATTCTGTGTTTCCCTCTCTCTCTAACCCCTCCACTGCTTGCACTCTCTCTCTCAAAAATTAGTAAACATTAAAATTAAAAAAAAAATAGTGTTGTTTCAGGGACACCTGGGTGGCTCAGTTGGTTAAGCATTTGACTTCAGCTCGTGGTTGGTGAGTTCGAGCCCCGCATCAGGCTCTGTGCTGACATCTCAGTGGCTTCTCAAATTCTGTGTTCCCGTCTTTCCTTCCACCTCCCGCAGTCTTTCTCTCTCTCTCTCTCTCTCTCTCTCTCTCTCTCTTTCTCTCAAAAATAAGCAAACATTAAAATTTTTTTAAAAATAGTGATGTTTCATTAGTAGTTAATTAACATAACAAATATACCACACCAATGCAAGATGTTAATAAAGAACTGGAACGAAAGGATGTATATGGAACTCTTTATTCTATTTGCTTAACTTTCCTGTAAATGTAAAACTGTTCCAAAAAAAAACCCAAAATCTAATAATTTAAATATAAAATAAAGTAAAATTGGATCTCTGGTATTTTTGCAATGGATTTCACAACAGAATCTTTCTTGAGATACGTTCTATGTTGACAATAAGATCTTTTTCCTTAACCGTTCATGACTAAGCTCCATAACTACATGAAATTCTCCTCCCTGAATGTCTCTGTCTTACCACCAAAGATTTTTGTCTTTCATATACTGTTCACTGACCAAAAGCTTAATCATTTAATGTGGGCAGTATATTTGACCTTTGTTGACATGGACACAAGCAGTCTTTTTGTATGTTTGGGTTATGGGTGGAGGTGAGAAGAGTTCAGAGAGTGTTCTCTCTACTTCTAGAGCCCAGTGCTTGTGACTGACACTTCACTGCCTTTCTCCCCTGAAGTTTTCTCCTTTTCCGTTGTGGAAAAGGACACATTTATCACGAGTGAATTGACCTATTTAAAATGCATCAAACTATGAAACCTTTAAAGCCTTGTCAAGAACAGGATTTCCTCAAGAAAAGTACCTCATGATCCACTGGTTTCATTTGCAGAAATATTTTTTTTTCCTGAATTTAACCTGAATGAAGTATATGCCATCTGACCTGCCTATCCCATTTTTTTGTTCTGAGCACTGATTCATACCCTTGGTTCCTTTTTTTCTTAGATGGCACAGCCACTGTGCTCTTGAGTTCACATTAGCATACATTTACAATAAAAATATTAGTTTCTTCTCTTTTCTGTCTTTTTTCATCATAATTGCCAATTTTCCACTTCTTTATAAGTTATGCAAAATAATCCGCCAATTTCTCTCTCATCAAAAATTATGCTAAATGTGAACTGTTAGATAGCTCAGAATGTGACAAATCATAAGACATGGGAAGTACATTCCTACAGTGTAATTAAAAACAATTTTAATGTTTATTTACCTTTGACAGAGAGAGAGAGACAGACAGACAGACAGACAGCATGAGTGGAGGAAAGGCACAGAGAGGGAGACATAGAATCTGAAACCGGCTCCAGGCTCCGAGCGGTCAGCACAGAGCCCCGACGCAGGGCTTGAACTCATGGACAGCGAGATCATGACCTGAGCCGACGTCGGACGCTCAACTGACTGAGCCACCCAGGCACCCCTCTGCAGTGTAATTTTATATACAAATTTGATTGGCTTTGTTAGAACCAGGCTCAAGTTTGGCTAAGTAAACCAGATAATCTCTCAACAGGCGGGAATAGGGAACAGTGCCACTCATAAAATATGAAGACAATAACTTGTCAAAGGTGCTAAAAATTGTGCAGAGCCAGTTAGGCCTAGATGTTTTCTCATTTCCCCCATAATATCACTTATCAAATTATGTTGCAATTACCTATTTATTTCTCTGTCTCACCCATATTTAAGCTTCAGGAGAACACAAATCATGTCTATCATTTTCACCATTTTATCCCTAGCACCTAACAAAGTGCCTGTTTATATAGGTGTGCATTAAATAACCATGAAGCAAATAAACAAAGTAAGTAAATAGACAATATAAGCTTATCAAATGGCAAAAGATTCTAGCAACGTGCTGGGGAATTGGAATTGTACTCTATTAAAGGATTTTCTCTATCCGCTCACTTCCAGTTAGTCCTCAAGCAAGCATAATTAGTATTTCTTGTTATTAAAAAGTATCTAAAAGTTTTGGGGCGCCTGGGTGGTGCAGTCGGTTAAGCGTCCGACTTCAGCCAGGTCACGATCTCACGGTCCGTGAGTTCAAGCCCCGCGTCAGGCTCTGGGCTGATGGCTCAGAGCCTGGAGCTTGTTTCCGATTCTGTGTCTCCCTCTCTCTCTGCCCCTCCCCCGTTCATGCTCTGTCTCTCACTGTCCCAAGGATAAATAAACGTTGAAAAAAAAATTAAAAAAAAAAAGTATCTAAAAGTTTATTAACAAATTCTGAAGCGCACACACACGCTCTTTGACTTTCTACTTTTTTTTTCTGATTTAACTTTACCTACTTGATGTGCCCATTTCTTAATAGATGCAAAGTCCTCTCCTAAAACCTTTTATTCTTGCTTGCAATTATTCAGATTAAAAATATTTTTATAAAAGCTTACTTATTTTGAGTATACTTGCAGTTTAATAGAACTCAGAGCCCCAGCTGGTGATGAAATGCCCATATGTCTTTTACCCATTAAAAAAAAACAAAAAACAAAAAACAAAAAATAGAGCTGCGGTATCTGGGTAGCTCAGTCGGTTAAATGTCTGACTCCTAATTTTGGCTCAGGCATGATATCACATTTACCTCATCCACAGACATAAAATCGAGCTCCGCATTGGGTTCTGTGCTGACAGTGCAAAGCCTGCTTGGGAATCCTCTGTCTCCCTTTCTATCTCCCTCCCACCCCCTCTCACTTTCAAAAATAAATAAATAAACATTAAAAAAAAAGCAGATCTGTCTTTCCCTTATTGATGAGCAAGAATTGTTTACATATTCTAGTTATGGGTTCCTTGTCAATTATATGTATTACAAATATTTTCTACTCTATAGCTATCTTTCTTTCTTTTAGTTGTGTTGGATAAACCAAAGCATTGCATGCAAAACAAGTCACATCAAGTCTATCTTGATGCCTAGTGCTTTTTGTGTTCTGTTAAAAAAATTACCTCTACAAGGTTTTTAAAGATACTATTTTAGTTTACTTTCTAAAATAGTTTTTGTCTTACCACTCTTTTATAGGAATATAATTCCATGTGAAATTGGCTTTGTGTGCGAAACCAAGTTTTGTTTGTTTGTTTGTTTGTTTGTTTGTTTGTTTTTCAACGTATGCGTTCAATTGATCCAGCTCCGAGGTTCACACATACTAGAGGGCATGAAGAGGCTGAAGAAAGAGGCTGACCACTCCAGATCAATAGGTGGCAGTTTACCAGGCTTGTCTTGAGTAACCAGAAGATGAGTAGATTTCCTAACCTTCTTGTAAGAATCTTAAGTTTAGATGGAGCCCTTAACTGGTTTCAGTCACGTAGAGTCCAGTCTCAACAACACATTGGTTTCCCAGGGTTGCATCCTTGAAAGTGGCTCCCACTGTGGCAAGTGTGGCAAAATCACAGATTCTAGGACCAGGGAAGTGGGTGAGGAGCCTCCAATTACTTGGGTCCTGCCTGTGGGTCAACATGCTGTCATTTCCTCTCAAGAACCTACTCCAACACAGCTCCATTTATTCCCCAATGTGTTGCGCTTGCACACTGATCGTACATCAAATGAACCTATGTCTTACTTTAGGTTACTCCATGAAGCAGAAGCTAAAACAAAGGCTTGTATGCAGATAGTTTATTTTGGAAAGTTATTCCAGGAAACTAAGAAGAGTCTAAAAAGAGTGGAACAGAAAAAAATAAAAAAAATTTTAAAAAATAGAGTGAAACAGATAAGGAAGAAGGCCATTAATGAGTTGTTTATCACTGTAACTGAAGTTCAGATCCTCTAAAGAACACTATAAAACGTGCCTCAAAAATATTCCTCACAAGAGAGAAATATTTGTCCACTGATACTCATTCTCTGGTCAGTGGTTCCTCTGGGAGTGTTGAATCCCTTTCGATTTCAGATATGCATGCATTAGAATGGCTGAGTGGCTAATGCCCTCAGAGAAGCTGCACACAGCAGTAGACAAGTCCTGGGGCAGAAAACAATGGATATATGATGCAGGTGAGGTGAGGTGTTAATGGCTATATCTTCATGCAGCTGGTTACTTCAATGCCTCGAATAAAAAGGTAAATTGACAAGAGGTGGATCAGGGCATACAAAATGCCTGATACAGTTTACCCCTTAGACCAACCAGGTCTGCTCAAGTCCTGTCCAACACAGAGATGGCCTGCTGCAATCCATAAAAAGTCTGAATACAAAAGTCGCCACTTAACAACCATTTTGAAGCTGAAATTGATATTTATTATCCCCCTCCTTCATCACTTCTAAATTTACCTCATCCACAGACATCACTTCAGCAGTCCCAAGTGGCATTTCACAAAGGTGACACTGATTTTCACTATTGAGCCAATGCATTCATATATTAATATTTTGGGGGCATGACTGTTACAATTTCCCATTTATGGTTAAAAATGGCCATTGACACACTTAAGAGACACTCCAACAAATCCTCTGAGTTTTTCAGGTACATTCTTTCCACCCCCATTTTTCTAGCAAAAATCGTAGCAACTCTTGATAATCAAAGTCAACTATCACCACCGATATTTGTTTTTATAAATTTGTTTTGTTTGATTTACATGAGAAGACCAAAATAACAACATGGTAGTTACAGCATCAAATTCAATAACATCCTTCCTCTACCATCTAACAGAAGTATTCCAGTATCCTGGGGAAATAGAAAATTTCATCTAAAAGAGTCTAAATTTGTGAAGGAAAAATCTGTGCAGGGTTTGTCAACTATCCTCTCCCTGCATCTTTCTAAGGCACCAGACTATCAGTTACCTCCTGCATATGAGGTCAAATCAGTATGTAGTCATCAATAGAGTTCCCAGCATGATGTTATGTGAATGTCAAAATGATCAAGTTCTCTTTGGATCATGTTGTCATCAAGAGTAGAGCTAACATAGTCCTAAAAGAAGACTGAAAGTATACTATTATCTTTTGCACACAAATATGATCTCTTTTTGATAAGCTTTACATTTGGGCATTGGGGAAAATATAGTCACCGTATCAACAACTACTGGCTTGATCCATTCCAGAGAAAATGCATTTAGTTAGTTTAATAGTAGTTCAGTATTCCAATGATATGTCTGTATAGGAAACCTGTTCCCTGATTATAACTGATTGATCAATCCAAGAGAAGACTCCTGACCTACTTATACCAGTCAGATTATTTACAAGGGGATATTGGGTTTCAACCAGAAGGCAACAGAAACTGGAAGTCAAGGGATTAGTGCTGATAATGGCAACTATTTAGAGAGAATATCAAAACCTTTTTGATACTAAGCTCACCGGAAGGCTACTTATATTGTTTTCCTTTCTGAGTCCTTGGTTGTTTAGCTTTTCCTTCATTTTTTGATATCCTTCCTATAAACATGACATTTTTAAGGTAAATAGGGATAAGTTTTCTTATGTGTAACAAAGTAATCTAGTAAATAACAAACATCATTTAAAAGAGTTTGCAGAGTGTGCTACTGGACCAATGTCATGAAAGTGATTCCAAGATTTTGCTTTTAGGGTCCTTACTTGTTCACCATGCTTCTTTCTTCATATTCTTCCAGCAGATAAAGTGATATCATTTATCCATCTAAAACACACATAAATTTATATAAATGTTTTGAGACAAAGGAACCAGTTATGCTACAAATAGCAGCAACTACTTTGATTTTTCTTTAACAGACATACCTGGCAATTGTTCTAGAAGCAAAAGATGGTAATTTTGTTCTCTATGATAAAATGAAAGAAGAACTCATTCAAAAGTCTAAATTAAGAAAGGGGCAGAATTAAATAGCAAAGGGTACTTGGGAAGGAATTATATTTACCAAATAATTTTTTATTACTAATTCTATGGGATATTATTTGGTATATGGGGGAGGGGGAAGTATCTCTCAATTATTAGGCTGAAGAAATGTTGAGTAAAAACCAAGTCCAAAGATCACCCTAATGCCAGTTTTCTTTGAGCCTTTAATATTTACTGCATGCAATGAATCTCCAGTAAGCAGGTACTCTACGGAAACATTCTCAAAGTCATTTGATTATGAAATACTTTTGTTGTGGAACATAGGGGAAGATTAAGGTTCTGGAGTATACACGTTGAGAAATGCTCTGCTTGGGAGAAAAGGAATTATTCAAGTTCAGTCTGTATTCTCTTCACCTTTGAAGAATTAAGTCCTGGACCCAGTGATGTATAAATGTTGAAGAAAAGTGAGTGAGTATTTAAGCAAATAGTTAAACTTATGTCATCATAGTGATGAAAAGATGTGACTACTTTTTGGTTGTTTTTAGTTTTTACATTTTTTTTAGTGAAAACTGTTAAATGATTAGAAGAATGTATGGATACTATACAAAGTATTTATAAACTTTATTAATTTCAATTCATTTAAACATTTATCAAAACCCCATGATGTAAGTATTATGATTTCCCATTTCTTCAATGAACAAATCGAGGCTTAGAAATTTTTAGTAAATATCCAATGATACACAACCAATGGAGGGAAGCAAGGCTGAGAGCCTAGTTCCTCTACCTCTGTATCCTGCATTTATAACCAAGATGATCGTATCTCTGTGTTTGCCTCAAGTGTTCTGTTGCTTGACAAAAACACTAATAAACATAAGAAATGAACAACCCCAGTTTTTCTTTCCTTTTGGAATTGAGCTAGAAAATTCAGGACCATGGATTAAATGATATCTATCCCTTACTTCCCATTAGTGAGGCTGAGAGGCATTGGGGAGTTCCTCCAGGCAGGAATCAGGGAAAACTGGACTTAATCCCAGCTCTGAAGACTGCTAGACCTTTCAGTTTCCTCATTTGTAAAATGGGGAGAAGACTTACAGAGTTGTTCAGGAGATGAAAAAAAAATTATACATATAAAGGGACAAGCATGATGACCATATTGTTGACTCTAGAGCCAGACTACAAGGATTTGAATTCCAGCCCCAATATTTTCTAGCTTATGAATACTGTGCAAGTTATCTCATCTATCCGTGCTTAGTTTCATGATCTATAAACTTGATTGGTAATAGTCTCTACTTCTTAGGATTGTTAAGAGAATCAAATGAGTTAATATATATGATGCCCTTAAATCAGTGTCTCACTCATGGAAAGCACTATGCAGGGGTTAGTCATAATAAGTATTCTGCAAATGGTAGCTTTTATATTTATTGTTCCCACCAGCATGTAGAAAACGCATGAGGCTTTGATAAATCTTCATTGGATTGGTCTCTGCTATTACTAGCCATATCACCCTGTCAACTTGCTTAATTTTTCCAAATATTAGTTTTCTCTTTTGTAAAATACAAATTAAAAAAATCTGTATCTCCACAGGTTTTTCAAAAGGATTAAATTACTCATCATCTGCAAAGCCTGGCATAGAGCAGTTTTAAATAAATGTTACTATTCTCCTTCCTCCCTCCTGTCTTCCTTCACTCCTTTGTTTTTCCCTCCTTTATTTTTGTGCTCTGAAACTCTCAAATACCAAGTAAAAATTCAACTTATGGTGAATATTTCAATGATACAATCACTAAGTATAACAATGCTTTCAAGAAGGCTTTGGATACAAATTTAACTTAGATACCATGACAGAAAATATAGCACATCAAAATATTTCTTTCTTTCTTGGAGGCATATTTGGTTTTTCAACTGGTATGATATACTGATAAATTTTCCCATTTGCTTACAAGTGGTAAGTAAAGACCTGAGAGAATTGGGTAAATATTCCCAAAATTTGAGAATATTATAGAAGTGGCAAGAATCTGGCTTTCTTGATCAAAGAGTGGATTTTCTTCCAATCCTCTGATTTAATTTAAGACTTATGAAGCAAAGAAGTCTTGAATCAAATGATCTCTTACTAATGCTAAACCTCTAGGGCCCTTTGAATTTACTGATAGCTTCATGTACTATCCTCAATACAAGCATTATGGAAAAATTGTCATTATAAATTGTATTGATGCTGTGATTCAAAGCAAGCTTTATGTCCTTTGAGAGACTTAAAACATTACAACCTGGAGACATATAAAGATGTTCTAACCAATCAGCACTAACAACACCTTACATGTATATTCAATTTTATAGCTCACAAAGGAATTTTACATGTATTATCACACATCATCTCTGTGAAGTAAGTGGCACACATATTATCATCCCAATTTTATAGATTAAGAGAATAAGACACAGACAGATGAAAAGCTATGGTCAAAATCAGCTTATAAATAGAGATACAACTAGAAGAATCTTTATCTTAGTCTAAAAAATGTTATTTTTGTTATAAATGTTATTTTCCAACAATGAAGGAAATAAATGTGTGGCAGAAAGAAAACCAGCCCTTTAAGTCTCTCAGTAGTTTTTTCTTTCCCTTCATTATTTTTAAAGTATACTACAAAGTACCGTTGAAATCTATAATCTTTATGAAGAGATATAAAAATCTACCAATAATCTTTACTTTTTGCAGGAAAGTTGAGGACTGCTTCATATTTCCTATGGTCAGCTGATAGTTGATGATGAGGGATAGGAACGAACAGAGTCCACAAATAAGAAAGAAAATAATTTGTATTGGGCATCATTAACTTGTGAGAAATAGTAAAAATATCAAAAGACTTTATTTTATTTTTCTTAAGTTTACATATTTTGAGAGAGGGAGGGAGAGAAAGAGAGAGAGCAAAAGAGAGAGAGAACGTGAGGAGGGGCAGATTGGCAGAGAGAGAATCCCAAGCCTGGAGGCGGGGCTTGAATCCACAAACCATGAGATGGTTGCCTAACCAACTGAGCCACCCAGGGCCCCTAAACTTGCATTTAAACACAAGAAGAAGGGGCGCCTGGGTGGCTCAGTTGGTTGAGCATCTGACTTTGGCTGAGGTCATGATCTCACAGGTCCATGAGTTTCGGCCCCACGTCAGGCTCTGTGCTGACAGTTCAGAGCCAGAGCCTGATTCAGATTCTGTGTCTCCCTCTCTCTCTGCCCCTCCCCCACTCATGCTCGCTCTCGCTCTCTCTCTCTCTCTCTCTCTCTCTCCCTCTCTCTGTCAAAAATAAATTAACATTTTTTTTTAATTCAGTCTCTCTCCCTCTGCCTCCTTCCCTGCTTGCCTCCATGCTCTCTCTTTCAAAAAAGATAAATTGTTATTCTTAGTCAAATGTCCCCTGCAGACAGAAGAATCTCCAAGATGCACTAAGGTTAGGGCAAGGATTAATTTAGTAGTAATTTAGAATCATAATAGTTATTTTTATCTGTGATTATTTTATTATATAAATAAATATAATGGAAAATGGATGAAAAACCTAAATCCTAGAAAACAGGCAACAACCTTTGACCTTCGCCATAGCAACTTCTTACTAGACATGTCTCAGGAGGTAAGGGAAGCAAAAGCAAAAAAAAAAAAAAAATGGACTACTGGGACCTCATCAAGATAAAAAGCTTCTGCCCAGCAAGGAAACAATCAATGAAACTATAAGGCAACTGACAGAATGGGAGAAGATATTTGCAAATGACATATCAGATAAAGGGTTAGTATTCAAAATCTACAAAGAACTTATCAAACACAACACCAAAAAAAAAAAAAGTTAACAAAAAATAATGCAGTGAAGAAATGGGCAGAAGACATGAACAGACACTTTTCCAAAGAAGACATCCAGATGGCTAACAGACACATGAAAAGACACTCAACATCACTCATCATTAAGGAAATACAAATCAAAACCACAATGAGATAGCACCTCACACCTGTCAGAATGGCTAAAATTAACAAGTCAGTAAACAATAGATGCTGGTGAGGATGCAGAGAAAGGGGAACCCCTTGCACTGTTGGTGGGAATGCAAACTGATGCAGCCACTCTGAAAAACAGTATGGAAAATTAAAAATAGAACAACCCTACAACCCCAACAATTGCATTACTAGGAATTTATCTAAAGGATACAAAACTGTGATTCAAAGAGGCACTGCATCCCAATGTTTATAGCAGTGCTATCAACAATGGCCAAATTATGGAGAGAGCCCAACTGTCCATAAACTGATGAACAGATAAAGAAGATGTGGTATATACATACAATAGAATACTACTCGGGGATCAAAAAGAATGGAATCTTGTCATTTGCAACAACGTAGATGGAGCTACAGTTTATTATGCTAAGTGAAATAAGTCAGGCAGAGAAAGATAAATATTATATGATTTCACTCATATGTAGAATTTAAGACACACAACAGATGAACATAGGGGAAGGAAAGGAATAATAAGATAAAAACAGGCAAAGCATAAGAGACTCTTAAATACAGAGAACATAATGGAGGGTGCTAGAGGGGAGATGGATAGGGGGATGGGGTAAATGGGTGGTGGACATTAAGGAGACCACTTGTTGAGATGAGCACTGGGTGTTATGTGTAGGTAATGGATCACTGGGTTCTATTCCTGAAACCAAAACTGCATTGTATTTTAGCTAACTTGAACTTTAAAAATATAAATTTAAAAAGTAAAAAATATAAAAACAATGGAAATTTAAAGCACTGTCAGTATAGATCAGAAATTAATTTCACATTTTTAATAAAGACTCGAAGGAATGAATAAAATAACATGCTCAAGACAATTTTAGAAGAAAAATTCTATGATATTGTAGAATTCTTAGCTGGAGGAATTTGATAGATCATCTCACATTCTCTTTTACCTTTCACCCTTTAATTTACAGATTGCAAGTCACAGACCCAGAAAACAATCCTGACTTGTTAATTAATGGGTAAGCTAGATCTAGAATTCAAGTGTCTAAATCTTAACACAGTTACATACGACCAAATAGCATTCATTAAACAAACTTTTGTAAGTTTATATGCCAATCATCAAACAAAACTACAATGAACTGAAATATTTTGTCTATGGTTTACCTAGAATCGAGAGGTTAAACACTTGAAAGTTCCCTTTGACATTGAAAATGTGGACTTATTACACTCTTCATTTTTTTTCCTAACCAACAAAAAAAAAATAGGTTTTTGGTCAATTAGAGGTTGAGAAACAACTCACTTTTTATGTTTCATTGTGATAAAAACTGAATTTTAAAACTTTTATTTTTTGCTATAACTAGGAAAATCAAAGTCAAATGGCAAATTCTAATAGTGTTTTATCATCTTTTTAGAAAATGGATATGGCAAGTTTATTTCCTCTGAAGCCTCATACACCTCTGTATGCATATAGATTTGCCAACTGGGCCATTCAGGGACTATTAGGCTCCAATTCTCATACAAATATAGAAAATATAACCCTGGCTCTTGATCAAAAACATATTCTCAATGTGCTCATGAAATAGCAGGAAAAAAAAAAAAGAAAGAAAAAGAAAAAGAAAAGAAACAATCTTCCCAAGCACTGGGATTGTTATTACCTTATTTTCAATTCCACATGTCAAATGGAATCCTGGAGGGATCAGACATAATACTGGAAAGTACATTACAAGGGGAAAAAAGCTCTCTATTAGTCTGATGATAAAACTAGGTGAACAAATGCCTGTTCTCTTTCTCCAATTTTCTAGTATGGCTTCCCGCCTGCAGGTAAAAGTGTAAATTACAAATAGAAGAAATTGAGTATCTATGTATCTATTAGTTTATAGCTACCTAGCCAGTTTAAAATGAAATGCTCAACTATGTTTCATCTTATTACCTCCAGTGGAGAGGGAAAAACATAAAAATAAAAAAAATGATAGGTATAGAATTTTAAGCTACTGGGGCAGTATTATCACAGTCTCAAAATATTTTTATTCATAGGATACTTACGGATTTTCCATCAGAAAATCTATGGTAAATAATCTGAGTATGTCATCATATCAAAATGATTGCTTAAAAGAAAAGAAAATATCCAGGTAATTGGGTGAATTTTTCACTTTTCATTTGATAATTTAGTAAAATGTAGATAGAGTTGAAATCCATTGTTAAAAAGAAATGGCTTATTAATGAGTCATGAATTAAAGTCTGGAATATTTTAAGTACAAAAAATTTTAAATGTAATATTCATTATCAAGCTTCAGGCTAAGTTAGGAATTTCTAAAATTGCTTAATTTAGGTACTTGTGTAAGGCCATTTCTCATTGTCGGTCTTATGAGATCAGACATTTTTAGAAATGGATCTGGTAGATGGATGTGTTCAATTAGAACAAATGATTTTAACCAATAGTAAGAGTAAGTAATTTTGGTTCTTAAAATTACTAGTACTTATTGATCGCAAGTTTGGAAAAAAGGGAATTTTGATAAATAAGATTTGTCGTGAGGTGATTCCATGTTCATTTGATCATTTTTAAATTGCAGTTTAAAAGTTATCAGATAAAGAGAATCAGATATGTGCATGTATATGTATATATTTGTATATACATACACATCACACACTCAAATTTATATGCACACATACACATATTATAGCCAATAATTTATATGCACACATATACATATTATAGCCAATAGCCTGAGACATTGTTCAACAAGTTGAGCATTCTTTCTCATCTCAGTCAATCATAGTCAGTTTTCCAATAGTCTCCCTAAGGATTTTATGACCAGGACCAATAACGCAGTATTGCTCTATTGGATTGTTAAGGCCTGCCAACAGTTTGGTGAATTACACAGCTGTCACATTAATTCATGAGTGATAGTCAGCAGAAAGACAATAACAGTAACAAAAGTACCCAGTGTATCAATCACAGGAAAAAAAAGAAGCCAATGTCCTAAAGTACTCATGGAATCATCATAGGGAAAAATAAGCATATCCCAATTTATGGATATTTTGCATGTAGAAGAGAATGAAAACACAGCAGGAGCTCAGTAAGTGATTGGCCTCACTTCACTCCTCCCAATGGATCACTAGGATCACTTTAAGACCTTATACACCCTAAGAACTCATTCTTCATGGAGATTACACCTAAAAAAATATCAAACATAAATATTACCTACACCCTACCATCCCAGACACAGATAAAGAGATAGAGCTAGAGACGTACACAGAGATATGTATGTTCACATCTCTCTCTGTAGATATGTAAAAACAACTTGAAAGTCTTTTAATTTTTAAGAAAATTAAGTTATAATTTTCTTAATTTATGTTTTGCCATGTGAACTAGTGCAAGTTCTCTGAAGAGTCCATTGCAAATTCCTTACACATTTAGTCATAAGGAACTTACTGGGAAAATACCTACGTCAGAGAAAATGAGAAGTTGTGAAGAGGGGCACCAGGAGAAGCTGAGAGAGTCATCAGACACAATTACAGTCTAACTGGAAGGAGGGAGAAAGACAATGTTGGGTAAAAACCTCTTAAACTATTGTATAGTCTAAGAAAGCATAATCCATTCTCAAGAATTCTTGCACTGTTATAAACTATGGGACATTTTCTTTTTTTTTAATTTTTTTTAATGTTTATTTATTTTTGAGACAGAGAGAGACAGAGCATGAATGGGGGAGGGTCAGAGAGAGGGAGACACAGAATCCGAAGCAGACTCCAGGCTCTGAGCTGTTAGCACAGAGCCCAATGCGGGGCTCGAACTCACGGACTATGAGATCATGACCTGAGCCAAAGTCGGATGCTTAACCAAATAAGCCACCCAGGTGCCCCAAAGGGACATTTTCAATGGCAAGGAAACATTAATGCCTAAAGTGACAGTCATTGGATTGAAATAATGCTTGATTTGTGAATGTTTAGTAAACATTTGTTCATTTTGATTGTGTAATTTTCTTAAGTAAACTCAGCAGATTCTTTATAGAAATTATCCCAATTCTTTACCCTGCCTTGTAATCTATCACTTCCTACCATCAAGAAGGACAGTCTGTTTTCTCACTCCTTAAACATAGACTAGATTTTTTAAACTGCTTGGCCAACAGAATGTGACAGTAAGGAGGGTATCCTTGTTCTAAGACTGAGCCTCAAGAGACTTTTGTGAGCTTCCATGGTCTCTTTTCCTCCTTTGTGTTTTCCATTAGAACATACTTGAGCTAGCATCTAGAAAAGGAAGCATGCACAGAAGAGAGTCACTGATTATCCCCCATGGAAGCACCATACACAGGAGAGAGTCCAGCCAAGAGAAATAAATACACCCAACAGACCTACAGCTGACCATAGTCAGACACACAAGAGAACTCTTCCAAGCCCAGTTCATGTCTCCAGAATCATCCAGCTAACCATTTGTCTTGTGATTAATAATAAATTGTTGTTATTTTAAACTTCTAAGTAGTGGGTGATGTGTTATTCAGCAGTGGGTAGCTAATATGTTGGTTACCAAACAATATAAAGCGTACGTGTCTAAGCCCTTGACTGTAGTACTTTGTAGATTTAGTGCTACACAACCACACACACACACACACACACACACACACACACACATACTCACACAGTGTGTCTTAGGGACCAGTGAATGAGACTTTTACTAAGTTCTATGCTTTGAAGAAAATTAAATGTTATTGGTAGATATAAATAACTTCAGCCATCATGAGTAAGTTCCCTGTCTAGTTCCCCATTTGTCCCATCAGTTGGTGTAGTGACTTCAAAAAAGTCCTGAAGCCCTGAGTCATTACTGCCATTGGAGGATGGTCCAGGAAAAGATTACCTCAGATCTCACCAAAAGAAGGAAAGAAAGAAAGAAAGAAAGAACTAAAGAAAGAAAGAAAGAAAGAAAGGAAGGAAGGAAAAAGATACTTCACATTCTACTCTAAAGGCATTGAAAACCAACCATTTTTAGCTGCCTTTTTGGGGCCTTTATAGTGAGTCTGGGAACCCAAAGGGGTATAAAAAGTGATTCATGTCCATGACCAATATTTAAAAGCAAAAGAACAAGAAAATTATTATGATGGCATTAAAATTTTCATTTTCATCTGGAAACAACATAGTGGTCAAATATTTGCTTGGCATAGTACTTGCAATCTTAATTTTCTATTAGGTTTTTGTATCTCCATCCACAATGGGCTTTATTTAAATGACCTAAATATTTTAATTTAACCAAGGCATGCTGTTTATTTAGGCTGCCGAGAGTGATAATTCTGAGGATGCTTTTATGCCCTCATTTAATTTCCTGATAGCAATTTCCTCTGTTAGGAGACCTACAAATCATATTATTTACAAGCTTGAAATGTCTGGAAAACATGAAGCCACACACTACCTATAGTGTCCTCTCGCATATCTGTCAACATTTATACAAAGTCGAGGCACCTGGGTGGCTCAGTCAGTTAAGCATCTGACTTCGTTTCAGCTCAGGTCATGATCTCACGATTAGTGGCACTGACGCTGTGCCAGACTCTGGGTTGACCACATGGAGCCTGCCTGGGATTCATTCTCTCTCTCTCTCTCAAAATAAATATATTTTTTTAATCTTAAAAAAGAAAGATTCATACAAAACCACTCAGATTCTGGGCCTATAAAACCCTAGGACAAACATAACCCAGCCCACAGTGCCAATTTTACATATAAAAAAGATGCACTTGGAGCTCCAGTTTTGAAAAGTACTATAGAGACACAAGGTCTGAGCAAATCATAGACAGAAGGCCACTAAAACCCCAGCCACTTTCCCCTGTCCTTTATCTTCAGTCCTTTACATATTGACTGACAGAATAGCTATCCTAAGACATGGCTCATATTGGGCCATTCCCAGCTCACAAACCATCACAAATAGTAAGAGCCCAAGTTCTCAAAGCCTTCTAAGATCTGGCTACTGATTCACTTACCAGCATTAACCTCTGATTAATTCACCCATTAACCAGGCACGCCCAACTCTTCATTGTTCTCCTGATTTTTGAACTTCCTTTTCTGATTAAGGTAATCCCAAGACCCACTGAGAATTCCTCTTCGATTATGACTGTTTCTTCTTATAGGAATCCTATGACTTTTCACAACCCAACTCAATGGCCTCAGCTCACATAATGAAGTTATTTGCAAACATGTCTATTTCACCTAACATGCTATACAGTTCTTGAGATTAGAAGTCTAGTTCATTTTTGCTGACTCAGTAACATCTGTCTCTGTGCCTAATTAAAATAATAACAACAACAATAATGTTAGGGTTATGTAGCATAGATGCTACATATACATACCTATACACATATACACACACACTCATACACACACATTCCACGTTGCCCTCTTCAGCTTTACAATAAGATCACATGTCTTTCAATAATTAAATCAATATAGATATAGTCTTCCAATATACTACCAAAAAATTCTCTTTATTTCTTTCCTGCTTTTCCCCCTACTTACGAAGACTGGCACATATCCCCACACAACAACTGAGTGAAAAGGACGCGTCATAAACACAAATACCTCCCAGAGGAAAAACTGAAAGCTCTCCAGTATGTTGGGAATCTCCATTCTCTACTATGATGGCTGTTATCACTGTAAGTGAAAGGAAAAGGAGGATACCCTTCTTGTGGTTCAATTCAGTTCCTGTATCTTTTTTTCCTGTATAAAAAGACGTTGCAAAATTACGACCATTTTCTTGAAAGAATCTTAAACTCATGTGCATTCATATATTTTTCACATTTTTCTCCAAGGAACATTCAGAACACTTTCATCTTCAAGCGTTAGCCTAACAAAGGCTTTGCACACAACTGCAGGTAATCATTCCGCTAACACAGCTCAGACCCAGATGCTGATTCCAAGATACTAATCTTTATTCCTCTCTCCTTAAGGTGAGTTTCCCCACAGGGACCTACGGCCTCTTTTCCTACTCTGGCAGGTCCATACTAGTGCATCAGAGATGCCACATAACAGTTGGAATATTGAAAGTGTTAGGGTCACTTCACTTAAAATTAGAACTTCACTGTATGCACATGACACTTCAATGAAGCTAATTGTCTTTAAAAAGAAAAAAAAAGGAAAAAGAAAAATGAAAGATGAGAATCTTAATCCCTTTCTTTCCAAGAAGTCTCCTGGGTTTGCTACCAATGTGATCACTCCTCTTCCTCAGTGATCTCAGATCTCCACCCTGCAAAAGTTGTGGGGAGAGACAGCCTCTGCCAGGCCTAGGAAATCTCCAGTCATGGCCTTTCCTGCCAACGCACTCGCATGACTAATATCTCTGATGTTGTGTTCTTCCAAAAGACATCTAATGTCTCTAACTCCAGAAATAAAGGCAACCAATAACTTGTAAGCAGGATTCTCTAACTTATAAAAAGAAAACTGTGAGAGAAGAAAGGAAAAAAGGGAGACAAGAGGGAGGTCAATAAAATAAAACAATTAAGCCTAAATTCTAAATTTCCTTACGTTCTATTATGTGAGAGGCACTGTGTTAAGCACTTCTTACATAGGTTCTCTTTTAATCTTGACAACCATCTTTGGGCTTATTGATTGAAAATTGAAGAATCAAGCAAGGAAGAATATCCCCAGGTCACCTAGCTGGTGGACATCAGATTGAAGAGTGAAACTGAGATCTGTCTGCTTCCACAGCCTATATTGTGGCCACCAAAACTCAACTGCCCCATTAAAGATCCCCTCGGTAGTGGGTTAATTGAATTAAATAGAATGTAAGTACCTTCATACTATTTTAAGGAGAGCAAGCCTATTTCATCCCATTTATTATCACACATTATCCACATATTGATAAAGATACACAGAACAAATGTATATTAAGTATCTGTTTGGGTCACTCTTCTGGGTTAATTTGCTTCCCTCCTCTTCCTATACTGTACCACCAGGGCCTGATGAGGCAGCAATATTATCCTTCCACTAAAAGAAATGCCTATGTAACTACGTTACACAATACTGAATCACTGAATTTTTTTTTTAAATAACAATTTTCTTCTGTAACATTTTATAGTGCCTGTAATTGTCATATAGGCATTATGATCAGGCTGCATTGCACAGATCTCTTATGCAACCAGCACCATTTCATTCAGTTTTTTTTTTTTTCTCTCTCATTTCCTGCATAAGACCATTTGGTGGAATTGTATTTTGATTTACAAACTATGTTCTTGAAATTAGCAGCTTAAAAAAGATGGAAAAATGTGTCTTTGTCTCCTGCATTACTAGCAACTCTGTCTAGTTTTTACTCTTCCTTTGGGATCATCTTTGGTGTCCAGCGTAGTGACTGATAAAGGACCTTCCTGCCTCTAAGTATTAAGAACAGTGATCATACATGGAGAAGGACTCATTCTGGAATAAAACTTCAAGTGTTTTTGATTAAAAAAAAACTCTTATATGAGATTTTTGAAACCTTAATGAAAAAAAAAGGAAAAAAAACCTTCTATGTTTCCATAATATTGACAGTAAAACTAAAAATAATACACGGTGGTAAAAATATCCACATCATATTTCTTAAGACCATAAATATAATAGATTAGCATGTAAATAAGGAATTGGGAGATAAAGACAATGTGCTCATGCTTATTAGTGCACATGGTCATTAGCAAATCATTTCCGGAAGGGCGACACTTCCTTCAGAAATTTACCTATCATGTCTGCAAAGTATGTATATTTCCAAAATACATGGAAAATCACTTTGAGATTAGAACCATGAGTTGCTGTGTTCCAAACACATACACTGATCTCCATTTTAGAGTCAATTTTACATGACAGTTACATGTGGCCAGTTGCTAGACAAGCCTTCCACTTACCAAGTGTCATACAGCAAGTCACTTAACCTTGTGAGCCTCAATTTTTCTCATCTTGGAAATCAAGATAATAATATCTACACTGAAGGGTCGGTGAGAGGACTAAATGAGATAATACATATATAAATCATAAGCACAAAAAATCCTCCAGTTCATGCAGAGCTCTCAATAATAGTAACAGTATCACTGACAATTGGCTCTAAAGTGATTTTCAAAAATATAAATGGTGAGGGGTGCCTGGGTGGTGCCCAGTTGGCATCAGTTTGGTTAAGCATCTGACTCTTGATTTTGGCTTAGGTCATGATCTCATGGTGGTGAGTTGGAACCCCGTGTCAATCCCCTGTTTGGGATTCTCTCTCCCCCTCTCTCTCTACCTTTTCCCTACTTGTGCTCATGTGCTCTCTCTCAAAATGAACGAGTAAACATTTTTTATTATATATATATATGTGTATTTATTATATAATTGTATTTATTATATAATTGCATATGTGTGTGTATATGTATTTATATATATATATATATATATATATATATAGTCAAATAACAATCTAAAACTGTTGAAAATTTCAGCGTGAATTATTGCTGGCCAGAACTACATTTTCTGAACCCTAACGGCTACTTGTCAAGTATATCACAAGTTGACTAACTGAAATTACAATAATGACGATTTGTTTTTTTGATCATTCAAGTTCAACAGGATAACTGTAGGGTTGCTGATGAGAGGTGCCTGTCCACACCAGTGTTCCAAAACCAATTAATCATTTTAAGTTAATGAGCCATGCTTCTACTGAGTGGCAAAAGGGAGGGTGTCCTTTTATATTACACATGCTGCAGATAACTCAATCATATGTCAGCTGGTAAATAATGCTATTAAAAAATAAAGAAGGGAAGGGGATAGATAATGTCAGGAAGGGGAAGATTTCTATTTTAAACAGAGTAGTCAAAGAAGAGGTATAATTTGAGCAAGACCTGAAAAAAGTGAAAAGGCTATTCGTGAAAAGTGAAAAGTGGAAAGTACTAAGGAAAAGTACTCCAGGATGAGGGAATAGCCAGTGCTAAAACCCCAAGGCAGAAATGTGCTTCTCCTGGTCAAAGAAAAGCAAGCAGGGCAGTGTAGTTGGAACCAGTGGTCAAGGTGAGGTCTGAGAAGGAGCAGGGCTCAGATCCTGAAGGGCCTGCTATAAACATGGACTTTTATTTTACACAAGGTGGGAAGCCAGTAGAGGTTGGAAGCAGAGGAGTAATATGATCTAGCACGTTGTTTAAAAGAATCATTCTAGCTTCTCTGTGAAGATGGACTGTAGGAGGTCAGGGTGGAAGCAGGGAGACACAGTAAGATAATTGGCCAAAATCCAGGCCAAAGACAGGTTGGTGAGTAACAGAAGCGATAAAAAAAAAAAAAAAAAAGAAAAGAAAAGAAAGAAAGAAAGCTTGGATTCTGGATATATTCTGAAGGCAGAGCTCACAGGACATATGAACTGATAAGACACAAAATATGCCTAAAATATGAGAAGTCCAAGATTGTCTTGTTGGAACAACATGAAGGAAGATACAGTCATTTATTCAGACAGGGAAACCTGATGAGAAGTTTAGTAGGAAAGTCAGGGGTTCAACTTGGGTCATGTTGACTTTGAGAATTCTATTAGCCATTCTACACAAAGTTAGATATCCAAGTTATTTTTACTTTTTTTAATGTTTATTTATTTTTGAGAGAGAAAGAGACAGACATAGCTCAAGTAAGGGAGGGACAGAGAGAGACAGAGACACAGAATCTGAAGCAGGCTCCAGGCTCTTAGCTGTCAGCACAGATCCTGACATGGGGCTTAAACTCATGAACCATGAGATCATGACCTGAGCCAAAGTCAGATGCTTTACTGACTAAGCCACCCAGGTGTTCTGAAGTTGGATATCCAAGTTTTGATTTCAGGGGAGAGGCATAGGCTAAATATACAAATTCGGGTATCAACAGCATATAAATGATACTAAAAATCTTGAGAATGGGTAAGATCCTCTAGGTTGTAGGTACAAGGAGATTTTTTTCCCCTGGATACTCCAAAGATTAGGATTTGGAGAATCAAGAAAGTAGACTTTGAAAGAGTTGCCTTTAAGATCAAAGTTAAACTAGGAGTTTCATGTTGTCCCAGAAGCCAGGTTGAAAAAAAAAAATGTGTATTAAAGGGAGAGTATGGCAACTGAGTCAAATGCTACCAATAGGTTAAGTAAGGTGTGGACTGTGAATTCACCACTAGATTTAGCAATGTAGAGGTCATTATTGACATTGACAGGAATAGTTTCAACAGGCTATTAGAGGAGAAAACTGGCTTAGATTGAATTTAAAACACAATAAGAGAAAGGGAATTGGAAATAGCAAGTATTGACAAGTCTTTCTAGGCATTTTGCTGTAAATGGGGACTAAACAATGAGGTCAGGTCCGGAGTAGAATGTGAAGTCAAGAGAAGGTTTCTGTGTTTGCTTTTATATTGTGGTGATTGGTGTTTTTGTTTTGTTTTGTTTTGTTTTTTGTTTTGTTTTGCTTTGTTTTGTTTGGGAGGGGTTGTTTTGTTTTGTTTTTTGTTTTGTTTTGTTTGAGAGGGGTTGTTTTGTTTTGTTTTTTGTTTTGTTTTGTTTGGGAAGGGTTGTTTTGTTTTGTTTTTCAGAGAAAGGGTAACCTCTCCCTTTCCCACTCCTTCTCTGGGTCCTGAGGGTATGATTCCATTGTTGAGTTGGAGGCTGGAATTAACAGTAGAAGACTTGAAACACTTTGCGCAAGCAAAATCTTTGTGAATATCTTTCTTTCCAAATATGTCTTGCCTGGAAACATTTCCTGACTCCCATGTGAAGTAAATGCTATTAAGATATAAAATATTGGGGGGATGCCTGGGTGGCTCAGTCAGTTAGGCGTCCGACTTCGGTTCAGGTCATGATCTCACAATTTGTGGGTTCGAGCCCTGCATCGGGCTCTGTACTGACAGCTCAGAGCCTGGAGCTTGCTTCTGATTCTGTGTCTCCCTCTCTGCCCCTCCCCGCTCATGCTCTCTCTCTCGCGCGTGCGCTCTCTTTCTTAAAAATAATAAGTAAGCATTAAAAAATATTCTAAGATTCTGTTTGGCAATGAGATCTGTCTTAAGTATCATAGAAATCATTCTGGTTCTTTTTATTGGTTAGTGTTTCTGGGATCATTTTGTTATTGTTTTAGAATCCTCAGGATGAGAAAATGCTTATTCCAGCATGAAGTGATAATTGCCACTTTAATCTCTGCCTCCTGGCCATCAGATCTTATGGGACTTCCTGTTTCTGATGCTCAGAAGTGCTGACTTCCATGCAGCCAAATCTGACCCTGTCGCTTACTGCTTTCCAAAAAAAACAAAAACAAACAAACAAACAAAAAAAAACCACATTCAAACTGTGTTGCAACTACGGCCATAGAATTCCCTGGACTCATAAATGAAGAAAAAAGATTAAGGTAATTTTTCAGTAGAGTCCAGCCAGCTCACAATGTGTTTGGCTTTCAGAATTTTTAGACCATTAGTAGAGCATTTAATAGAATTTGGATAAATAGACTGCATGTTTTACTGAGTCACAGATGTTTTAGGGTAGACACAAAAATTATTCCAGGGCTCCCAAATGATGGGATAGCCATTGTTGTGCTTGTAATACATAAAATATAAATCAAATAATTTAATTATATAATAACATAATGAACTATTATATAAACACAAAATATGAAGATGAAAGGCAATTATAGTTTCTATGAAAATGAAGTGGAATCCTTTGGTAAGACTCAATAAATAAAAACCATCAAACATTTGCTATCAACTTAAATATGTTGAGATGTCTTCAAAGGATATAAAATTTAGGGAGATATTTATCATAGGCATTGGCTCACATGATTAGGGAGTCCAAGAAGACCCACACTCAACTCTACAGGCTAATGAACCAAAAAAGCTGGTTTTATAATTTGAGTAAAAAGGACTGAGGAACTAATGATATGAGTCCCAGTCCATGTCCTCAAACCCAAGAACCAGGAGTATTAATGTCTGAGGGCAGGAGAAGATAGATGCCCAAGGAAGCTCCCTCAAGGAAGAGGGAGCCAATTCACCTTCTTCCACCTTCTTGTTTTACGCAAGCCCTCAAAGGATTGGACAATGCCTACCATATTCATGAGAGCATCTTTTTAAACTCAGCCTTCTCTGGGGTGCCTGGGTGGCTCAGTCGGTTAAGCGTGCAACTTCGGCTCAGGTCATGATCCCATGGTCCGTGGGTTCAAGCCCCGCATAGGGCTCTGTGCTGACAGCTCAGAGCCTGGAACCTGTTTCAGATTCTGTGTCTCCCTCTTTCTCTGACCCTCCCCTGTTCATGCTCTCTCTCTCTCTGTGTCTCAAAAATAAATAAAATGTTAAAAAAAAAATTTTAAATAAAATAAAATAAACTCAAGCTTCTGATTCAAATGCTAACCCCTTCCAGGAACACCTCTGCACACACACCCAGAAATAATGTTTATGAGCTATCTGGGCATACCTTAGCCCAGTGAAGTTTGACATAAAATTAACCATTACTCTGACCATCTACCTGTCTTGATAATGTCAGAAGTTTTTACTCTATTTTTCAAGTATTTTCTTTTATTTTATGTTTATTTATTTATTTTGAAAGAAAGAGAGAGAGTGTGTGGGAGCAGGCGAGGGACAGAGAGAGGGAGAGAGAGAGAGAATCCCCAAACAGGCTCTGTGCTAACAGCCTGATGTAAGGCTCCATCTCACGAATTGTGAGATCATGACCTGAGCTGAAACCAAGAATTGGGAGCTTAACTGACTGAGCCACCCCAGCACCCCTAAAGTATTTTATTCTTAAATATTCAACTAACTTTCTAAAATATAGAAATTAATCTTTACGCTACATTTTGCATTAATCATTATGCTACATTTTGTGGAGTCAATAAATTGTGGGACTTGAAGCTACTTCCTATGACTATAGAGTCCATTTCCATTTTACAAATTTTTTATGTTTTATGTTCAAAAACTCTAAAGAAATCATTCACTGTCACACAACAAATAAACTTCTGCTCCAAGTTGTTTTCACTACAGTGTACCATCAAGATCCTGTGACTATTTTCTCAATATAACCAACTAAAAACACCAAAACATGATATGTATTATCTCCAAAATGCCAATTTGACTTTTTCCCCCCATTTAATGGACTGGTTGTTATGGCATTCTGGGGAAAAAAAAAAAAACACACAACAGCACAATGTTACCAAGCTAGAAATAACAAAGTGCAAATTCTGGTTTCCTATTCCTGGGCTTTCTTGATTTCTTCATTTCCCCAACCACTTGTGTTGAGGGGTTGAAAACTGAACTCTGTGTTACAGTTTGAAGACCTATGCATATCAGAGACTAAGAAATTTGACTTCCCACTGTGTTGAGATTCAACCTGATATTAAATTTCTCTTTTACCTATAATCTCCTTTAAAAACAAAACAGGTTCAATCTGCCAGAAAATTAATGGGTGTGGATAACTCTGAATGAGTAGTAGTACTGAAATAGCCAATGTCTTGGAACCATGTGTTTGGAAAGCTCCAAATATCAACGTGCTCTCAAAGATGTACTAAAGAAAAGGACTTTCAATGGAGAAAAGTTTTGCCTGCTACACCCCTCTTGAATCTCCACTTATTCTGATTGAATTTCGAATGTCCAGAACTACATTCCTCCCACCTTATACCAAAGCATGGGTGCTTCATCTCTCCTCCCTGTGCTACCTTCCCAATCAGTTACTTGTCCTAGGTGCTTACCCAAAGCAAAGAGAAATGTAAACTGAAGTGATTGGCATTTCAAAGAATTAGAGACTTAACACTGAGCTGTTAGGTATCTTATGAGCAATGGAAGCCACCTCAAATATAGACACCCATTAGCAATCGTGTCCCTTGCCAAGAGTACTTTGTTTTCAAAATGGAATCTTGAAGACTCCTTGTACGCTGCATGACCCTTCATTTCTGGGGTTGTACTGGCAGATCATTTAAAGCCATCTAGCTAAACTGTATAATATTATAATTATACTGTCACATAAGATTTCATATGAAATTAATGAAACACCATTCACCTCAGACAAGAGCTGTGAAAGCTTAGAATACCCTCCTGGGGTGCACTTTTTCTTTTTTTAGTCAAATCTGTCTTTAAAAAAGAAAGAAAAAAAAAAGAAAACCTCATATCACAATGCAAAAGGACAAGAAACCAATTTTGCTCAATGGTTTCCTCTGTTTTCTTTGTTTTCCTTAATTTGAGGATATTAAGTTTCCTCTAGCCTCTCATAAACAGAGGACTGTTTAATTAAAATCAATTCAAAAATTACAAAGAGAAAAATAATACAAAGACACATGAAAATATCTTCAAATTATTCATTACCCCTCACTGGTCTCCATACAATTACAAAGTAGAAAAACAATTAATTAATTCTTTAGGGATCCGGAAACGCAATGTGCTCTTTCTAGATATAAAATAGATTTTTTTTTTACTTTTTGGGGTTTCATGCATGAAATTTAAATAACTATATCTAGTATGGGATGCAGGAAAACAAAATGCACACCAATGTCAAGTAAGCAATTGAATTTCAACAATGCATTTAATCATTTTATTCTTGTAAAATGAGTCTGCTAGAAATGTTTTAAGTAAACACAGAGGGAAAATGTGCCAATAAGCATTAGCCCTTTTAACTTGTTCAACTAGTCTTTGTTACCAACATCTGTCTCCCACATTCTCCTTTGTTTACCGACAACTTGTTTTCCAATTAGTCATTTCACCCCAATACTTGATGCATATATATTACGCAGCGAATGTCTGAGCCACTAGTCTACTTAATTAGCAATGGGATTCATTCATCTACGTATTTCCACATTCACCAAACATTTATTACCCTCTTTCTACATGACAAATGTGGTCTACAAGGGGAAATACACAGTTGAACAAAATCATATTCCTTCCCTTCAAGAAGCTTAAAGTACCATAGTATATACAAGTAGTTGTAAGCTATACTTTTATAAGAGAAAATACAATGAAAGTGATGATTACTCACCATCATCTCTTTATAAACTACTTGACATTAAATTAATAACAGCATCTATGTATTTCAAAATGAGAGTACTTATGTGTGTGAGAAATAATATTTCTTTTATTTGTGTAGGGGGTTAAGGGCCTCGCATTTTGATTGCACTGTTTTGAATTTGATTCTAAGCTAGGCATCTATTTGCCAAGTAACCTTGGACAAGTGCTTTGACTTCTTTAAAACTCTTCCTTTAATGCAGGAAAATGGGCAAAATAACAGTCTCTACTTCTTGTCAGAATCAAGCAAGATGGCGCATGAAGATAATGGGGAGAATACGTGGTACATCTTGTTTTAGACAATTGATATCTTCTAAAATTTCCATTATTACATCTACACGCAATGGCTGGGGAACATTTCAGAGTCTAGGGAACGAGGAATTAGTACCAGTTAGGTCTCAGGGGTTAAACATATGTCTGAAAGAAAGATGGCAGCCTCTAAAAGAGGCTAAGGTACATAAAGATTTTTCCAACAATGGACAACCCTAATTGTAAGGATGAACTAATTATAATCAGGACTAATTATAATCATGTTCAGGAGAACATGAGCTTCGTGTATTCACTATTTCCTGGAACAGTTCTTGGCACATTGTAGAACTCTGTGAATGTTTACTGAACTCATCAACTATTGCAAAATTAAAATAAGATGAAGAGAGGAAAGGCAATTCCAAACCCCATACCTGTACATGAAAAATCACACAAAACTATTTTTATCTAAATCTGAAGATATGCCTAAAGGACTTTGAGTTTCCAACAGTGCAGAGCCAAATTCAGACTCCCTCCAAAAACGGCTCTCGTCTCAGTTTTATTCCAAAGTTTTGACTGGGCCAGCTGTCCCCAAACATAATATTTTAATACCCTTATCTTTCTTCACTTTTCTCTGATTTTCATTAATTCATACAACCAATTTAGTTCAAAGAAATCATAGCCTGGAGTATAGCAGAGCAATCTGAGAAAATACAACTCTAACAATTGAACTGCCAACCACACACAGAAGAAGAAAAAGCAGCCTATACACCAGAGGACAAACCTGAAAGGTAGATCTTAAATCTTAAAATATGGATGAACTCATTTTATGAAAAATATATGAATACTGTGAAGTAGAGGTAAAATGGGATTCATTTTCAATAACAACACACTATGACCCTAATGTTCCCATTTCGACTTCACTTTCCCGGAACACACAACAAATGGCACTTAAAAACGCATTTCACTCCTCTCCAGAGAGTATTAAACTTTTAAAGCATTAAAGAGTGCCTGCCAATGAAAAGGAACTCATCTACAACTGGAAGATTAGTAGTTGCCTTCCCACTGAATTCTAAGGAGCAAATTTTCACTTCTCTTCACTCACATGGCATTCAGCATACCTGTGAATTAATTCCCCACGATATCTCACATTTAAATTTCTTGATGGTATGACATTTCTTCCTTCTGTAGTCAGTGATGAGTATGAATGTCTCTTATTCAGCCCAGGCTCCATTCTGGTACAAAGGTCATTGAAAGGTCACCCACCGAAGCCAGCAACAATCTCAAAACTAATAATAATAGATGATTTTAGCTTTCTACAGGACTAGCTTCTGAAAATATTGATGAAAATGGGGATGCGCCCCAGGTTCCTCTCAAGGATTTGTCACATTTTCACTCAAAGTCATCAGAGTACTTGTAAATCTGATGAACGTTAGAGTACACCCTCTGGAAACATGACTAGAATGTATAAATAAAGCTAAAAAGAAAAAACACCTTGTAAACAAAAGGTGCTGGTATGCAGAAACCTAACAGAGTCTAACTTCCTCTGTGACTGAGGAAATTTGTTTTTTTTTTTTCTTGTTTTTTTTTTTTTCAAACATTTATTTATTTTTGAGACAGAGCATGAACAGGGGAGGGGCAGAGAGAGAGGGAGACACAGAATCGGAAACAGGCTCCAGGCTCTGAGCCATCAGCCCAGAGCCCGACACGGGGCTCGAACTCACGGACCATGAGATCGTGACCTGGCTGAAGTCGGACGCTTAAACAGAATCGGAAACAGGCTCCAGGCTCTGAGCCATCAGCCCAGAGCCTGACACGGGGCTCGAACTCAGGGACCATGAGATCGTGACCTGGCTGAAGTCGGACGCTTAACCGACTGCGCCACCCAGGCGCCCCAGGAAATTTGTAAAGTACAGGGATCCTAATGCAATGGGTGTCCTATTGACAGGGAAATATACCAAATGAATCAGAGTCTCTCTGGGAAGAATCTGTGTCTTTTCTATTTTAAAAGCTCACCAGGGGATTCTAATATCCAACTGTCTTTACAAGTTATTCATCAGTGGTGTGGCTAAAGGGACCCACTTATTGAAGTTTTCAAGAAACTAGGCACTGTCTGGAGAAATGTAAATGCATTATAATACGTATCCTTAAACAAATCCACAACTCATCATTTTCCTAATTTTACGGGCAAAGAAACCAAGACTCCAAGGGATTAAGTAACTTGCCCAAGATGACAAAAATAGTAACAGCCTATATTAAAACTCAAATCCAGAATTGCTTAATTCCAAGTAGGCTTTGGAATTGACATAGGTTTTAACTCTTTGAAAATGTCTCTTGTCTTTTCATCTAACTTTAATTGAAAAATGTGTTGAATAGTTGTATTATCAATTTTGTTAAACTGTGAACTATGTTTCCCAGAACACTTTTCTGTCTGATTCTGGGTTAGAATTAGCCAAAATAATTTGTAGGGGATTTGGAGGAAGTGGAATAGAATAGAAGACAAATAGCACAAAACTACTCTCATGTCTTCATCAGTAGTTGCAAGTGTGTGCCCCTTGGGTTCCAGCTTTCCTTGATCTTCTCCTCACCGCACCCTGCTCTCCTTTCCCCACTTCGGGTGCCACCATCCAAGATGTGGGCCATCTGACAGAGGCAAGAGCTTCCAGAGACTTTTCCAGCTCCTCATCCCCATCTTACTTCTGCTGTTGGACAAGCTTGTTTTTTTTTTTTTTTCAGAATGAGTGGTTAGAGATTAGCATTGTATAAAATTCCAGTTGCTTCATATCCTTGTCAACACCTGGAATGTCAGCCTTTGGAATTTTAGCTACATTAATGGGTAAATAAAGGTATCTAATTGTTTTAATTTGCATGTCATGGTAATTACTATAGTTGAGCATTTTCCCCTATATTTATTGGCCACTTGAATATCCTCATCTATAAAATGCCTGGTCAATAGGGCGCCTGGGTTGCTCAGCTGTCTAAGTGTACAACTTCGGCTCAGGTCATGATCTCATGGCTCACAAGTTTGAGCTCCGCGTTGGGCTCTATGTGAACAGCTCAGAGCCTGCAGCCTTCTTCAGATTCTGTGCCTCCCTCTCCCTCTGCCCCTCTCCCATTCATACACTGTCTCTCTCTCTCTCAAAAATAAATAAAACATTTTTTTAAATTAAATAAATAAATAAAATGCCTGCTCAAATCTATTGCCCATTATGCTGTTGGGTTTTCTGTCTTTCGCATGTTGACTTGTAGATCTTTTTATAATGTGAATATGACCTCTTTACTGGCTGTATATGCTATAAATATCTCTTCTACCCCATATAAGTTAGTTTTATGGTCAACTCTATCAATATTTTTCAATCTGGTACAATAAAGTTTTGCTTTTTCTATCCCAAGTCATGACTGTGTTGTCTTCTTAAAGTTTTATTCTATTCTATTTTTTTTTTTTTGCATTTAGATCTATAACATCCCAGAATTGATTTCTGTGTTTGTTGTGAAGTAGAGGTTTCCCTATATGCTGCCCTATTGTTCAACCACCAGCTATTGAAGAGCTCCAGAGATCTGCAGTCCCAAACTTTTTTCATAGAACAAATTTCAACATATCCTTGAGGCTCTTCCTGAGATCTTATTTCTGTGCTATACATTTAGTGTAGTTGTCTATCCTTGTGACATTACCATGCTTTCTTAATTACTATGGATTTAATTCTTGTTACCAGGTAGAGAAAATTCTTCTTAACTTGTTTTTCATCAGCTGTGCCTTAACTAGTTTTGGCTTTTTTCAATTTTCATATACATTTTAGAATCAACTTGTCAAGTTACATATATACATGTATATTTTAAGAAAATACTCCTATGACTTGACTGAAGTTGCACTGAAACTATCAGTCAGCTTGAGAACTATTGACAAGTTGACAGTATTGTGTCTTCTAATGCATGAACGTTCTTCATTTCTCCATTCATTTAGGATTTTTAAAAAGTCCTCTCGATAATGTTTTATATTCTCTTATGTGGATCTGGTATAGTTTATTTATCCCTCAGGATTTGATTCTTTTCAATACTAATGTAGGCAATCTTTCTAAAATTACATTGTCTGGCTGTTATTATTGGCATATAGAAAAAACATTTGGTTTTTACATATTAATCCTGTATATAGAAAACTTGCTAAAGCTACTCATTATATCAAGTAATTGATCTGTGGATTCTTTTGAGTTTTCTAGGAATAAAATACATCATGTGAGAATAATCAGGGCTTATTTCTTGCTTTCTAATCCTTACACCTTTCTTTTTTATTTTATGTTTTATTTTTTCCTTGCTTACAGTCCTGTTTGGATCCTTGAAAACAATGCTAAATAGAAACTGTTGTAACTTTATCTTACACAAATCTTAAAAAGAAAGCTTTCCTTGGGGCGCCTGGGTGGCTCAGTCGGTTGAGCATCCGACTCCGGCTCAGGTCATGATCTCACGGTTCATGGGTTCGAGCCCCGCGTCAGGCTCTGTGCTGACAGCTCAGGGCCTGAAGCCTGCTTCGGAGTCTGTGTCTCCCTCTCTCTCTGCTCCTCCCCTGCTCACACTCTGTGTGTCTCTCAAAAATAAATAAAGATTAAAAATTTTTTTTAAATAAAACTTTCCTCATTTTGCAAAAAGTAATATGTTTTCTGTAGATTTCTTTTCAAGACTTTTTTTTTTTTTTTTGCAGGGGTGTGGGGGGAGAAAAACTTAGGAAATGCCCTTCTTTTTCTAGAAACCTAAGATTTCATAGATAAACATTTATATATATATTCACATATATTTTAAAATTTATTAAATACTTTTCCTAAAACTTGATTATGAGAACAATCAAGTTACTTTTTTTCCCTTTAATCTATAAATAAAGTAAGTTACGTTGATTGATTTTTAAATCTTAAATAATCTCTCATTCCTGGGATAAATACAACATGGGTGTATTACAGAACACTTTTAAGATACTATTGGACTAGTTTAGGGCTATTTCATTTAGTATTTGTACATCTATGCTGAGTACAAATGACCTATAATTTTCTATTCTCAGTGTTTCTGTTGACAATTCAGATGTCAATCTAATTCTTGCTCCTGTGAAGTCAAATCTGTTGATGTTTCTCTGGCTGCCTTTCATGTTTTTCTCATTATTTTTCTAAGGTTTATTGACTAATGTTTGATGCGATTTGGCCCAGAACTTCTGTTTGTTTATCATCCTTATGATTTGTTAAATCTTCTTGAAATGGTGAGACATATTCAATTATCATGTCTTCAAATATATCTTGTGCCCCACTCCATCTTTCCTTTCATTCTGGGACTCCAAGCCACACATATTAGCCTTCTTGGTGTATCCTTTGTGATTATTACATTTATACTGAATCTTTTCCACCTTTCTCTCTCTTTTTAATTCTGTGTATTTTGTTCCCATCTAGGTGGGAACATTAGATACTCCAAGAACATTAGATACTCATTAGATACTCCTCAGTGGTATCCAATTTGCTTTTCAATTCACCCTGTGGGTTCTTAATTTGTATTTTTTTTTGATTCTTTCATTTCTGTTTGTATTTTTTTCATATTTTAAAATTATTTGCCAAGTTTCTCAATCTCGTCTTAACTTCCTGAATACAATATAAAGTCATTTTTATTTTGCATCAGCAAACTCCAACATACGGAGCCCCTGCTTTTGCTATCTTTTCCATTTTTTAGCTCTTCCTTGTTCACATTGTCCTTTTCATTTGTCTCATGACTTTTTTATTTTTTGCTGAACATTTTATATAACAAATATCTTTGGAAAACTACAAAAAACAAATAAGCCAGTGCATTATCTCCAACAAGATTTCATTTTGTTTCTGCCAGGAAGCTGGGAGCAGTGTCACCCAAGGATCAGTTTCAGGAGTTGGGATGATATTAGGCTGAAGGGCCAAGGATCTCCTGCAGGGCCTTGTTGAATATCAGTACTTAGTTCTGGGGCACAGCGCCCTGTCAAAGGGTCAGGACTTCAAATCCAGGTTTCTTGGCCTGGAAAGATGTCCAAAGTGTTTTTCAGCATCTCAGCCTCTCTGTTGCTCACTTAAGGATCAACAAACAGCCCACTTCAGGAAAAGTGGTCCTGGACTATGGGTTAACCTGACCAGTCTTCTCTCACCTACACACCCGGTCCAGGCCAGTCTTCACCATCTTATTCACAATCTAGTGCCTTGGAGCAGACACTTTCATAGTATTTCCAGGTGTTGTATCTGTGCTCAGTGGAGAATCAGTATGCCTAGTTTACCATAATGGGAAAACAAAAGTTTGCCGACCGTTTATTCTTTGTGACGTTCAGGCAAATTGCTTACCCTCTGTAAGCTTCCATGTAGAAGTGAAAGAGTCTTCTGTGGCAAGTATGATGACTCCATTTCCAGTCTAGGGGAGAGATAGGATGACTATGGTTTGTGAGTATAGCTTGTTATGTATAAAACCTATAAAATAGGAAGTTATTTATATTTATTTATATTAATGAGAAAAAATATGTATTCTAATAGAAGCACACACACACACACACACACACACACACACACCCCTATGAACCAGCTAAAAAAATGGCAGGGAAAAGCATGGGTTTAAACATTATACATAAGGAGCCAACCTGAAGAACATGACCGCCACTCTTTGCAGAGTCCATCATAACCATTCCAAACTGAGGTAAAACCTTCACGCAGAACACCCAAGACAGAACACCCTATGGCACTGTCTACCTCAGAATCCCATGAAGAGTTTCTCTCGTCTTCTAATTTACCTGAGCGACTACAGAGCAGCTGGTACCCGTACATTTGCGGGACAGGGTCTCTTCCGGTGGCAACAGAAGTCAGGCAGGAGCAGCCCTTCCCTCTGCCTGCTCAATCTCCTTTTCATTCAGAGGTAAACAGTTATGGAACATTGGAAAAACAATAAAAATTCAATTAAGGAGCCCTCAAGACTCCAACTTTATTTTCAGTTTTCAGGCAAACCTCATAGTTTACAAAAGAGGAAAGTTAAAAAAAAAACAGACAGAAAATTAGATTTTTGAAATTCAAAGCCGCACCGCTTAGCTTTTTCAAAAGTAAAATGAGGATTACTCCTATCTACTTTGTAGGGGTGCACGGAGCATTAAGTGTGCTATTTCATCAAAGCACTTTCCATAATTCTTGGCACTTTGGACTAAAAAAAAGCTAGGCTATTATTGTGATTATCATGTGAATTACAATATGTGGATTTTAAAAGTGTGCCCACATAAGAATTCTTGGTTGCCAAAATAATTAACTAATAACCTTACCTTATGTTTACAAAGTTCTCCTTTGGGCACGGTCTAATTCGTTCCTTATACAAACCCTGAGGGAAGCAGCTGAGAGTGCAAAGAAAATTTTGCTCAAAGTTAGAAGATTTGGATCTAAGTGCCAACTGAGACATTTGTCAGCCATTGAACTTTGCAAGACATCATCTACCCTCTGCCTCAGTTTTCTTATGTGCAGACTGAGGATAAGACTTTCCTCACAGATTTGTCAGGAGTAATTAGCACATGTAAAAGTGCCTCCCTCTATGGGCCAGTAGGCACTTAATAATGGTTGTTGTAGCACTGGCCCCATTTCAAAAATAAGGAAACTGAGATTCAGAGAGTTAATGGGTCATTGTTACTACATGAAAAGGAAACGACAGTGCTGAAACTAAAACGCAGTTCATACGAACATCTATTCCAGCACTCTTTCACTTCCACTCCTCTTTTGTATTTGAAAACAACAGCCTTTAGTAGGAAATATATGCTGATTTTTATTCAACTCATCCTATATGATTCAGCAATCATTTTGTGCCTCAAAGACCCAATTGGAATACCAACTACTCATGTAAAAGAATATAAATATGAAACCGTAATGTTATGCTAAAAGATTCCTATGTTTTTCAGAATTCACCTCACTCCTTATGTATCTGCAGAAATAGGCCATCAGCGATTCAGAGAATATGTGGAAAAACATAGATATTAAGCTGAATGTGTCCTACAGGCTGTAAAAACAAAACAAAACAAAACAAAACAAACCCTGAAAGTCACCGAGTCTAAAGAGAATCCCATTATCAGTTTGTTTGCTTTCCTTTTGTTTTTTCCCTCAGAAAAGTCATGCACAATATGAAAATAAAACTGTTATGAAGGGGTATCAGTTAAGCAGGAATCGGACTTACTAGATTTCTAAACCTCTCAGAGTGCTGGATGGCTTAACAAAGATTATTGAAAGAAGAGATTTACCAGCTAATTGAAAAGATTGCTAAAAGCATTCTCAAACATAAAAAAAAAAATTCTCCGTTTAAATATTCTTAGCTGTGAAATTACAACAATCTGTAGTGCTTCAAAATGAAACCAGAAATAAGGTCTCCTGATCGAGAATTAAATTGTAACCAGCACAATAATGATCAGACATTTACAACTTTCCATTTGTGGCAAAGACCATCTGGTTAACTTGGAGCTGTGAATTCAGGGGACGTCTTTTCAGAATGAGTCTAGACTGTGTGAATGAACCACCCTTCATGCCTGGCTGCTTAGGATCCCCACTTTCTTGACCTTTCACCTCCCCTTAAGGCCGGAGAGCCAGAGAACCCCATGATTTCATTATAGTAAATTAGATGTCACAAGCTGTTGTGATCTGTCAGCCAAGTTTAACAGCAACATTGCAAGTCTTCTTGCACTCTCCAAGAAATCAATAATGCCTCCCTCAGCAGCAAGAACCTGAGCTCAGATCACTTTGTCACATTTCAAAGCAAATGACACGGCGTGTGGAAATGGGTAATAGACAAAAAGAAAAGTACAGAACTCTTGAAAATGCTCAATCCAAGGAGGAGAAATTAAGACCCTGTAAAGAGCTTCTAATGATATTCTCTCCGTCTGTCTTGCAGATGGGCACTCAGAGTCTTTTATGTTTTTAAAAATCAGAAGATTGCACCGTCAGGATTTCAAATTAGCACATTTCTAATAAATGGTGATTCATTTTAAAGTAGCAGAGTCTGCGACTGAAGCGGTAAATAAATAATCCAAATGGCCTGGTGGACTAGGGCAGGGTTTCTGAAGATAAGGAAGCCATTCTCTAGTGTCCATAAATTACAGTGATTACATGATGACTGTCGCTTTTATAATCATTAGTCTTATTATAATTTCCAACTCACAAATGAGATAAGTGCAAACAGAATGAAGTCTTCCGCTTGAGTTTATAGAGATGGGAGGATTTTTTTTAAGTTTTTATTTTAATTCCAGTTAGTTAACTTACAGTATTCCCTTAGTTTCAGGTATACAATATAGTGATTCAACACTTCCATACATCATTCTGTGCTCATCGTAAGTGTCCTCCTTAATCCCCATCACCCATTTCACCTGTCCCCACCGCCTTCCCCTCTGGTCACCAGCAGTTTGTTCTATATAATTAAGAGTCTGTTTCTTGATTTGTCTCTCTCTCTGTTTCCCCTTTGCCTGTTTGTTTTGTTTCTTAAATGGCACATGAGTGAAATCATGTGGTATTTGTCTTTCTCTGACTTATTTTGCTTAGCATTATACTCTCTATTTCCATCCATGTCATTGCAAATGGCAAGATTTCATTCTTTCTCATGGCTGGTGTATATATATATATATATATACACACACATCTCACATCTTCTGTATCCATCCATCAATCGATGGATACATGGGCTGCTTCTATATCTTGGCTATTGTAAATAATGCTGCTAGAAGCATAGGGCTGCATGTATCCCTTTGAATTAGTGTTTTTGTATTCTGTGGGTAAATACCCAGGAGTACGATTGCTAGATCATAAGGCAGTCCTATTTTTTAACTTTTTGAGGACTCCCCATGCTGTTTTCGACAGTGGCTGCACAGTTTGCATTCTCACCAGCAATGCACGAGTGTTCCTTTTTCACCACATCCTTGTGTAGCCACTATGACAGTTGTGAGATGATATCTCCTTGCAATTTTGATTTACATTTCCCTGATGATAAGTGATGCTGAGCATCTTTTCAAGTGTCTGTTGGCCATCTGGATGTCCTCTTTGGAGAAATGTCTGTAAGGTGGAGGATTTGATTCATTTCCATGCCCCACCTTCCCTTGCAAGAATTGTTTGTGTGGAAGTGAAGATAAACAGTGCAACTCATGGGTCAGCAAACTATAGACCACAGATTAAGTGTGACCCACAGCCTGTTTTTGTAAATAAAGTTTTATTGGAACATAGGCACACTTAGTAGTTAACATGTTGCTCATGACTCCTTCCAGCTACAGCTGCAGAGCTAAATAGTTCAAAGATCATATGAATTCAAAAGCCTAAAGTACGCTATCCAGCCCTTTACAAAAACAAGTTTGCTGACTCATGGTCCAAGTGATGCCGAGCGTGTCTATCTATCCCTTTGTGCAAATGAAAATAGCAAAATCCAAACCCAAGTGGACAAGTTCTATGTTAGTTGGAGCAGTAGTTGTTGGAGGGTAGAGTAGAAGGGTAGATACCATTACCTAGTGGCGTCATCATTTTTAAAAAAAAATTCTGGGGGCCCCTGGGTGGCTCAGTCGGTTGAGCATCCGACTTCGGCTCAGGTCATGATCTCACAGTCCGTGAGTTCGAGCCCCGCATCAGGCTCTGTGCTGACAGCTCAGAGTCTGGAGCCTGCTTCGTATTCTGTGTCTCCCTCTCTCTCTCTGCCCCTTCCCCGCTCATGCTCTTTCTCTCTCTGTCTCTCAAAAAATGAATAAACATTAAAAAAATAAATAAATAAAAATTAAAAAAATAAAAAAATTCTGTAATTTCAGCTTTTATTTTTCATCCAACTGATGGTTCTTTAATTGAGATTCCCAAGTAGAAGAGCTTTTTGTGTCTTGTTTTTGTTAATAATTTCTGATTTTATCACATTGTGATAAGAGTGGTGTTTATAATGTTTCTACCTTATGGAACTTCCTAATAATATATCTGTGACCTAATATATGATTGGTTTTCACCACAAATATTTTTTTGGTTTATTTATTTATTTATTTATTTTTTTGAGAGAGAGAGAGAGAGAGAGAGAGCAAGGCAGGGAGGGGCAGAGAGAGGGGAAGAGAGAAATCCCAAACAGGCTCTGTGCTGACAGTACAGAGGGCTTGAACACAGGGCTTGAACTCACAACCTATGAGGTCATGACCTGAGTCCAAACCAAAAGTCAGATGTTCAACCGACTGAGCCACCCAGGCACCTATTATCATAAGTATTTTAAAACATAAAACATTTGTATATCAGTCTCCACCCTCATTCCCGTATTTCCTTTAGTTTTAGATCTCTGCTTGTTTATATATATTAAAATGCTCACCAATGGACTTGTTCCTGTTTTTGCAGTCCCTTTTGGCCCGATATATCTCACCCTTTACTGGATTCCTCAAGAAGGGCTCATGACTACAAGTTTTTTTGTGTTAAAATTGTTTCTCTATAGACCTGATATTTGCAGGAACTTTGGATGTAAAATCCTGGGTTCATACTTTTAACTTTATCCAGTTGTAACTTTTTTTTTTGTTTTTACTTACAATCATATTGAAACATGGCCTTTCTCTGTATTTAAGTTATGCTGAGTACATGGTTTTCTGTAATTTTATTTTTCCATTCTTGTTGTTCTTTATTGTTTTGGGATAAAATAGTAGGAGATATGGACATAGGCAGCTATCATTGTCTTTATATATCATAAGTCCTCTCTCATAATGTTTTATGCCATCCAGTAATCTACGCATCTTGCTCTAGTAGTCTTAGAACTTTGCCCAAATTCTTTTACGTTGTGCCACACAACAACAAATGGCCTAGGGACAATTTGTACTTTGTTCTTACCTTCTCATAGTTGATCATCACGGGGCTTTCCAAATTTGCCTCTCCATGTTATTTTAATCCACTTCAAGACAGTGATCATTAACAGACCAAGGGCAAAAATGAGAGTAATATGTTCAATTAGACACTTACGCAAATAAAGCCAAATTGTTCTGTGGAAAGTTTTTTACATTATAGATAGCTAATTACAATATGCCTTAGGTTTCCCATAACGTTTCTTCTGCTGAAGGAGAATGCTTAGTTTCTAACAATAAACATACATTTTATCTGTGATTTAAGTTAGCTTACGGTACGGAACATCTAAAATCCTGAAAGGTTCATTTCTGGCACAAATCCCCTCTTCACACTGCCCACGAATACAGAAGCCTCAACAAATATCTGTGGTTGATACACACTTTGCAAATATATGACCTCTTTAAGTAATGCAATGTACAAAAAGAAATATTAAAATGAGATTCATGGGGCACCTGGGTGGCTCAGTCGGTTAAGTGCCTGACTTCAGCTCAGGTCAAGATCTCATGGGTCCATGAGTTCAAGGCCACGTTGGGCTCTCTGCTGTCACTGCAGAGCCCACTTTATGTCCTCTGCCCCTTCTCTCTTCCCTTCCCCCGCTTGCACTTTCTCTCTCTCTGTCTCAAAACTAAATAAGCATTTAAGAATAATAAAATAAAACAAAAGGAGATTCATAACATATATAAAAGTTTTAGTAAACACAATGCAATTCTCCAAAATTTGTGAAGGAAACTGTGTCATGCACTACATTTGGAATATTTGCTTCCAAAATTTTCCTTACTCAATATGAATAAATGTTCAATATCCAAGCAGTGCTTATCAAGTTATCTGCAAAATAAATAAATAGATATTTTTTTAAAAGGCGTTCAAAGAAGGGAATTTAATAATGCAATAAGTGTGAACACCGAGAATGATAAATAATCCAGTACTTCATTACCAGCATTCTAGAAACAATTAATTTAGTCGTATGCATTTTGAAAGCTGGTTTTAATTAGAAAACCTTGAGTTCTCATATTCTGGGAAACTTTTTTTTTATCACTGGTTGCTGCCCAAAATCTATACATCATTGTTCACATATGCTCTCTTTTTAATCCAATAGGTGAAAATAATCAAATCCACACATACACACGAAAAACACCAGAAATAATTAGATCCATGCAAATATCTGAAATGGTTTCTAATTTGAGTATCTGCAAACGTGCATTAAAAGTATCATAAAATAATGATTTCCTGGGATTTATAGGTCACATGGTGGCATTCACATTCTTATACTGGCCCTCATTAGAGGAAACAAGGATGTGCAAAGAAAACTATTCTTAGCCTGGTTTCCCAGGGAACCAAGGTGCATGAATTTTCTATGTGTCAGTCTGTCTCTATCAAAACCATTTGATCTCATGAGCATAAAGCAAAGCTGGTTAAAATGGGAGAGAGAAAATCCAAACCAAGCAAATTTTCACTATTCTAAAACATCGAATAGTCATTAAGTGATATCAGTGACTAGCACTCTATTTTCATGACTTAAGATTATTCATTGATTATCGAGTCTTTGGCCAGGATTACCACCCATAGCTATGCTGCTGGGTACTTCACACTTCCAAGTCGGGCACTTACAGAGATTACAGATACGTGGTACCCATGGAGCTGTGCAATACACAACCCACCCAACACCATAGATGGCAGGCCTGCAATCTGATATTAACCTCCAGCAGAATGAAAGTAGGCAAAGAACGCTGGCACAACATCAATAAAGTCAGCTCATCCAAAAGCTAAGAGGAAAAACTGGAAAACAAATTCAGTTAATTTCCGACATATCTGAATAAGAAACCAAATGTTCAAAACTGAAAATACAGATTTTGAAAACAGCTACACATCCAACATTGCCATTTGCTCTTCTAAACCAGTTTGGGATATTCTTTAAGGAGCTAGTGAATCAATTACATTAAATATTAATTTCAACAGATTTTCAAGATATGTTCACTCACGCATTTAACAAAGATCAATTTACCCTTTACATGTGTACTAGTATTGTCTATAATGTGCACAATCAGAAAAAAACCTTTGTTTCAGGCAGCATTCTGCCTCTCCCTACTGGAATCTGAGAATACTGGAATACTAGGGTATTGAAATTAGAATTGGAATTGGTATTGTAATATTAGGGTCTTATTCCAATATTAAAATAACACTTAATCCTATAAATATATAACCAATTAAATATCCACTGCATACAGTGAAAAAGTATTATGACCTAAAAAGTGGAAGGAGCTTTGTTTTCTGTTGTTGCCGTTATGGTTGCTGTTGGAACTTATCTAATACTAATGTAGGCAGTGAATGTGTGTCTCCATAAAATAGGAGAAAACAGAGTTGTTACAGAATAAGATCAACTAAATGATGAAAAATACCAGCAGCCATATTACTTCACATGAGAAGCTAAGTAATGGAAATAGAGGTGGCCCAGAAGGAAACATTTTAACTGGTAAGCGCAAGATGGAAATTCTTTTGTGAAAAATGGGAAGAGATAAAAATTCAACACTATCTCAAGTTCTACGACTCAGGTGGGAAAGGGAATAAACCTGAAGTGACATAATCAACATGTATTTTAGATGCACGTTCTAGTTTATTGAAGGGAACCAACATGTGAAATTACAAGACAGGTGAAGGTGATTGGCTGATGATAAGCCAGCAAGATCAAAAGAATGTATGAAGTTTTGGGTAATTGATGGGACATATAACATATGGGCTTGATATTACCAGTGAAAAGTTGAAAGGGAAGTCAGATTATTGTGATTGTATTCCAGGTAGGGTTGTTTTTGTGACTAATGAGATGCCACCAGAGATTTGTGTCAATAAAATTCAAGAGACCATTTCTTTAGTTATCTTATGTACAGTGGAACAGGTAGAAAGTGACTGGAGCATGTAATCAAAGCTCACCACAGAGCCACAGATTCTTTTTAGGAAGTCATTGAAATACACAAGACAAGACTGAAGCATGAGAACACAGGGGAGACTCTCTCATCAGCCACTCAAAAAGGTGATAACTGTGGGATCAATCCTGGGGCTAATCAAAGAACTATGATGTCCAAATCAGTGAAAAGTTACAGAAATCTCAGATCCAATCCCTCTCAGAAAAAAATTCTTAAAGGGAAGGCCTTAGCTCTAACATAAAATGAGTGTTACTAAGAGAGGTGCCCCTGAGAAAATCCTACTAATGTATGTGAATGCCCCTGAGAAAATCTTATAGACTCCTGGACATCCCGGGAAAACAGCATACAACCTACAGTACTCTTTACCTCGAAAGAAACAAAAACATCTTCTCTCTACTCCAATGTAAAGGAGTCGTTGAAGGTCTCCATACACGGTCTTCCAAGGACTTCTATAACTTTGGTCCTATAAGGCAGGGATTGAGGAGGAGATATGGTATTATAATCCAGTGCAAAAATTACACATCACCAAATGGATTCATGCCAAATGATTCGATATTACTTTAAATAACTAATTTATTTTAATCATGAATGCCACTGAATGCCTAGTTCTGACTTACATAAGCGGAATAAATCTGTGCTTGTAAAAAATAATTAGGTTATATTTCTCTGCTCTCCTCGTCCCAAATCTGTTCATATCAGAGTAGCTCTCAAATGAAACTCTCAAAACTACTTCATAATGCATTTTTATTGTTGTGTGTTTCTTTCTTTGCAAAAGTAACAAGTTACTTCATTTTATATTTCCTCAAGGTGTGTGAATATCATATTAATTGGGATTCTGGTTGAAAATAACAACCAACTCCCACTGGTTTAAAGAGGAAGGAAAAGAAAGGGGCAAAAAGAAAATGAGTAGAAAGAAAAGCATGGAAGTACATTTATTATAAGGCAATCATCAATTTTAATGACACATTGGATTCTTTAATTGACCTAATGCCCAGACTCTGTGTGAACTATAAGAAAAGAAGTGAACCAAGGAGTAAACGCTTTGAGAATCCAGGTGATATTTTCTCTCTATCTCTCTATCTCTCATCTCTAGTCTCTCTGTAGATCTTCTTTGTGAAGGTTATGTTCCTAACATAAAGAATATTTTCACAAAGATGTAGTTTCAATATATCCTCTGAAAAAAACAACAGAATATTGAAATCACACATTCTGGAAGATAGAATACAATGAAAGCTATTTTTATCAGGCACCAAGATACCTGTCCTCATGCTACCAATTGCTGAAATATTCCGAAACACTTGAATATTCAACTATATTTCTCAATTTTCATATAATGTTTCAAATTGTGAATGACAGCCACATATAAATATTATTCTCTGATATTTCTAGCTTATCATCTAATATCAGACATCTGCAGGGCCTGCTAAAAGTGAAGAAAATACTGTGATTCTCAGGCCACAATTCAGACCCTATTACTCCAAGTCCTTCACTGTGAGCCTCATTGAACTGCTGAGAGTCAAGACTGACTTTAACCCCCCAGGAAAACTTACGAAGAAGGTGTCATAACAGACTTAGGGATGGAGTGCCCAAGATCACACACTAATTCTGATATTTAGACAGCACTTACCTGTGTCGTTCCATGTAGAATTATTCAGGGGAGGAAAAAATGCTTTCTCACATTGAGTAATTTTAAAAAACTAGGGAAAATACCCATTAAAAAAATGCATCACAAAAGGAAATGGGGAAAAGAGTGGAGGATTGGAATGAATCTTCTATACTTTAAAAAAATTAACATTACTGTTTGTAAACAAGACAAGAGATCTAGTGATTAAAGAAATGATTAGACAAAAATAGGAGGTGAAAATTATGACTCAAATAAGTGTAAAGCATGGGGGCACCTGGGTGGCTTAGTCAGTTAAGCGACCGACTCTTCATTTCAGCTCAGGTCATGATCTCATCATTCACGGGATCAAACCTTATGTCAGACTCTCCGCTGACAGCATGGGATTTTCTTTCTCCCTCTCTCTGCCCCTCCCCCCTCTCAAAATAAATAAACATGTTTTAATTAAAAATAATAAATGAAAATATAAAAATCACATTAGAAATAATAAATATTGGGGCGCCTGGGTGGCACAGTCGGTTAAGCGTCCGACTTCAGCCAGGTCACGATCTCGCGGTCCGTGAGTTCGAGCCCGGCGTCGGACTCTGGGCTGATGGCTCAGAGCCTGGAGCCTGTTTCCGATTCTGTGTCTCCCTCTCTCTCTGCCCCTCCCCTGTTCATGCTCTGTCTCCCTCTGTCCCAAAAATAAATAAAAAACGTTGAAAAAAAAATTTTTAAAAAGAAATAATAAATATTGAAAAAAACACAGTCAGGACATGTTTGGACTTTTGTTTGTTTTGATTTTTTTTCTGATGCATAGATTCAAATTCACTGGTTCTAGATTTCTTTTAATTGGGTCATGTGAATTTTAAATTTTATATAATGAGTTGGGTTTCGCTTTCGTTTTTGTTTTTCAGATAATGAGTTTTTAATCTCTAGAAGTTCCATTTGTTTCTTTTTACCTCTTTCATTTCTCTTCTCATTATGTTCATATTCTCTTTTAAATCCTTAAGCATGTTTATGATGTACATAACAGGCACTTTATATTCTTCATATGCTAAATCTATTATATTTATCTTTTCTGGGACAGTTTTTGTTGATTTATTTTTCTTGTTTGGGGTTCGTGTTTTCCTCTCTCTCATGTCTAATATTTTAATTAGATGCTGATATTTTGAATTTTACCCTATTGAATTTCAAATAAGACAACAGAATTCCAAATGTATTAGATGATTGTTTATGGTAGGGAGTTAACTTACTTGAGGGTAAACTTAATCCATTAAAAGTCTTGTTTGTTTCTCTTCTTTAATTCATGTTTAAAGTAACCTTTACTGTGGCTTAGCCTTATTACTTACATATGATTCTCATATGGGCTCTACTGAATGCACAAAATGTTCAAAAATTATTCTCCGTGGAACACCTGGGTGGCTCAGTCAGTTGTGCACCTGATTCCTGATTTCGTCTCAGGTCATGATCCCAGGGTCATGGGATCAAGTCTCAATTCAAGCTCCACATTAGGTGATGCAATTTTATTGATAGATTGTTACCCTTCTAATTATCTTTAACTTAATTTATATTCCATGAACACACATCAGATTTGATTAAGCATCCTATTTTATCATATTAAAGTATATATGAAATCATATTTTTGAAAATGCATACGTATGCATATTATGATCATGTGTGTGCCTACATAATGTAAGAAGCAACACAGGCAAAATAAACAAATGATTACAAAAGTGTTAAAGCTGTTGTCCAGTCATGTTAGAGATACTACAGAGGCCAAAACTAAAGAGAATGAGTTGGTATTTGAACTAAACTTCAAGAAGCCCCAGAAAAAAAGGAAAAAAAAACAAAAAAACAAAAACAAAGAAAACATGTGGAGGGAAGGTAATTCTAGGCAGAGAGAAGAAAGCATATAAGGAGAAAGGGACTGGCAGCATATTGCTGCTTGTGTACTTTGTTGCGTTCATTATTTCAATATGGTCTTTAGGAAAGTTTCCTACCAGTTTGAGACCAATGAAACAGAGGTGTTTAGAGAGCATTGGAACTACATTGGAAACTGGTATTTTAAAATAAAAAGGCTTTAGATGACACTGCATTAAAAATGCAGGAGAATTAAATGTATTAGATGAATCATCATCATCATCATAATTAACATATAGAAGCACTTGCTATGTGGTAGGTACTATTCTAAGGCTGTGACGTGTAACTAATTAAGGCTTTGACATGTAATTAGTTCATTTAATACTCAATCTCTCAACAGAAGAAAGAAAGAGAGAGAGAAGGAGGGAGGGAGGGAGGGAGGAAGGAAAAGAGAGAAAGAAAGAAAGAAAGAAAGAAAGAAAGAAAGAAAGAGGAAGGAAGGAAAAAAGAGAAAGGAAGAAAGAAAGAAAGAAAGAAAGAAAGAAGCAGGAAGGAGGAAGGAAGGAAGGAAAAGAAAGAAAGAAAGAAAGAAAGAAAGAGGAAGGAAGGGAGGAAGGAAGGAAAAGAAAGAAAGAAAGAAAGAAAGAAAGAAAGAAAGAAAGAAAGAAAAGGAAGAAAAAGGAAGGAAGGAAGGAGGAAGGAAGGAAAAGAAAGAAAGAAAGAAAGAAAGAAAGAAAGAAAAGGAAGAAAAAGGAAGGAAGGAAGGAGGAAGGAAGGAAAAGAAAGAAAGAAAGAAAGAAAGAAAGAAAGAAGCAGGAAGGAGGAAGGAAGGAAGGAAAAGAAAGAAAGAAAGAAAGAAAGAAAGAAAGAAAGAAAGAAGAGAGGAAGAAAAGAAGGGAAAGGAAGGAAGGAAGGAAGGAAGGAAGGGAAAGGGTGGACCCACGCCAGCCAACTCCATCTTGTTCTGTGTCCTCCACCTTGACCACGCCTCCTCCCCTTGAGTAACCTCTCACTCACCTATTCAAACTTCCAGATCAAAACATGCCTGGCCACCTTCGTAACAGGACTCTGACCCTTCCCCAGCCAATCGGCTGAGGCCTCAGCCATTATCTCACCAACTGCCCCCAGACCCCAATAAAACCTTTGTGCTTTTGAAACTCGCTGTCTCTCCCCGGCATCTCACTGCTGCGTTGGTGCAGGTAGGGGATTGAGCTCCAGCTAGCTCCAATAAAGGCTCTTTGCTTTTGCATCGGACTCAGCTCCCTGGTGGTCTTTGGGGATCACGAATTCTGGGCATAAAAGAAGGAAGTAGGAAGGAAGGAAGGAAAAGAAGAAAGAAAAAGAAAGAAAGAAAGAAAGAAAGAAAGAAAGAAGAGAGGAAGGAAGGAAGGGAAAGGAAGGAAGGAAGGGAAAGGAAGGAAGGAAGGAGAAAGAAAGAAAGAAAGAGGAAGGAAGGAAAAGAAAGAAAGAGAGAAAGAAGAGAGGAAGGAAGGGGAAGGAAGGAAGGAAGGAAGGAAAAGAAAGAGAAAGAAAGAAAGAAAGAAAGAAAGAAAGAAAGAAAGAAAAAGAAAGAGAAAGAAGAGAGGAAGGAAAGAAGGGGAAGGAAGGAAGGAAGGAAGGAAGGAAAATCTTTCTGCAGCTACCAATCACCATTACTGATTCTTTGTTCTTGTCTACCTGGCCTGAGGTCCTCATCTAGAAACTGAATGGTAATAGAGCAGAACAAGACTCCCACCCACATGTGTACAGACACATACACAGGTCCATACACCCAAACACATACATACACTAGACACTTCATTACAATAGCAACTATATAACACCACCCAGATCCTCCATTGCCTTCAGCATTGCTGGGAGTCCTGTTGGCTGTTCTCCTCAAGACAATGTTCACTGTGGAATTTACATTTCATGGACAGACATCAGATTTGACTCCATATTGTGGAATCCTAGTTTTCTGTGGGCACCTGCTCTGAGAAGTTTAGATTCAAAAAATGAATAATTATCTGAAAAAAACGAAATGCAACAGTGATATGATCAAATTTTAATTTAGAAAGCACAATACTGACACAATAATATTTTAATTTAAAACATGATCATATTTTGCAACCAGCATTGATTTTCCCCTTTTCTAATTAAAGCTCTCTTATTTTTATCTGAACAATTAATTTATCCCCAATTTTCAGGGGTAGCATAGGACCTGGGTCTGATCAGACAAATCAACACATTCTCGTAGCCATTGTGAATGATTTAAGGATAAGTACACATGTAACCTAGATAATCAAGGCTAATTTCAGGATTTTTTCTTTAACAAGCGAGAGAGAGAGAGAGAGAGAGAGAGAGAGAGAGAGAGAGAGACATTTTCTTTCCTGCTGGAATAATTGTGGATGAACTAAATCAAGATTTATCAATGGCCATCAGGTGGAAAACATCTGCAAACAAAATACCATAACAAAGAGATTGACAAAGAGTGGGAAAGAATGGGTCTGGATGACATCACAAATCATTGTATTCAACCACGCCTAAATCTAAAATTAGTACTGAGATTTTCACTGATAGAGCAAAAGACTCTTCTTTTGCTTAAACTAGAGGATTTGGTTTCTTTCAGTTGCAAACGAAAGCATTCTAATATACAAATCCTGAAGGTGCCCTTCTCCTCTTGGAGAATCACAATGCATCCTAACGTCCCGGAGAAGCTTTGCGGTGAAAAAATGAATTTACTCTTCTTCTATTAGTCATTCAAGAAATATTTATCAAGAGTTTGCTCTGTTTGTGCCAGACATCATCCTAGGTTTTGAGGATCCAGTTATGTCAAAGGTAGACGACCTGCCACCACTGAGCTTGCACTTTGGCACCAGTGACACTGGCATTTCCTAAACATTTTTAATTACAGAAAACTTGTTTTAATGAAATGTCACACTCTCCCATTGCACCAAGCACTCTATATAACACAGTTTAGAAAACTCTATCATGGAAACATCTCATTAATTTTTGTTGTATCAAATCATATATTTGAATATCGGACCTTGGCTTCCTTTTAATTTGCAGAAAATTCTTGCAAACACTTTGCTTTGTAATATGCCTTAACTATTTAGGTTTTTATTGCATTAACTCTCCCTGTAGCTTATTTTAGCATGACCTCTTAATGCCATTTTTCACAGCTGAATATTCTACACTCTATTATATAAGGTTTATTCATCCATTATATAAGTTTCTGAGCCCTTATATTTTAGCCATTGTTACAGACCTTGAAATATAGAAGTAAATAAAAACAGATAAAACCCTGCCCCTTTGGGGATTTTATAATGGGGCCAAGGTTCCCACAGAGAGTTGTGACACTGAGGCTTTTCTTTCCATGAAGCAACTTTATTCGTGCCTGCACAGGCTCAGTGGGTCCGTACCTGAAAATTTGAGCCCCCAGCACAGTGGGGTATAACCTTTTGTATAATTTCTACTTCTTTGTCTCCCACACTTTCAGTGGAGTAGAAAAGATAAGACACTAATCAAGAAAACACACAAATCTGAATGGTTTTCTTCCTTCCCAGTCTCTCACCAGTGAGGCTTTCCCAGATCATTTGGTTTTATATGGGAATTCCCCTACCTTGCCCTCATCATTTATTTTCTTTTTACATATTTACTTTTTTTAATCATGTTAAGTGTACTAATTCGTATTTCCCATTTCCCCCATGCCCCCCACCCACCTCCCCTCTGGTAAGCATCAGTTTGTTCTCTATAGTTAAGAGTCTGTCTCTTGATTTGACTCTCTTTCTCTCTCTTTTTTTTTCCTCTGCTAATTTGTTTTGTTTCTTAAATTCAACATGAGTGAAGTCATATGGTATTTGTCTTTCTCTGACTTATTTCATCTATCATTACACTCTCTAGCACCATGCATGCAAATGGCAAGATGTCATTCTTTTTATGGTTGAATAATATGTCATTGTATATAAATATACCATTTCTTCTTTATCCATTCATCTATTGATGGAAACTTGGACTGCTTCTATAATTTGACTGTTGTAAACAACATTGCAATGAACATAGGGGTGCATGTATTCCTTTTAATGTTTTTGTGTTGGGGGTGTAAATACCCAATAGTGTGATTACTGGGTGATAGTTTTATTTTTAAATTTTTGAGGAACCTCTGTACTGTTTTCCACAGTGGCTGCACCAGTTTGCGTTCCCATCAAGAGTGTAAGAGGGTTCTTTTTTCTCCACATCCTCACTAGCACCTGTGTTTTTTTGTGTTTTTGATGTTAGTGATTTTGGCCAGTATGAGGTGGTAGCTCATCGTAGTTTTGATTTGTATTTCCCTGATAATCAGAGATGTTGAACATCTCATGTGTCTATTGGCCATCTATCTGTATGTCTTCTTTGAAGAAATGCCTGTTCATATCTTCGGCCCATTTTTTAATTGTATTATTTGACTTTCTGGTATTAGGTTGTAGCAGTACCTTATATATTTTGTATATTAACCTTTATCAGATATGTCATTTGAAAACATCTCCCATTCTGTAGGTTGCCCTTTAGTTTTTGTTGATTGCTTCCTTCATTGTGCAAAAGCTTTTTATTTTTATGTACTCCCAATAGTTTATTTTTGCTTTTATTTTCCTTGCCTCAGAAAACATATCTAGAAAAATGTTGCCACAGCTAATGTCAGAGAGATTACTGCCTGTGATTTCTTCGAAGATTTTTATGGTTTCAGGTCTCGTATTTAGATCTTTTTTTTTTTTTAATTTTTTTTTCAATGTTTATTTATTTTTGGGACAGAGAGAGACAGAGCATGAACGGGGGAGGGGCAGAGAGAGAGGGAGACACAGAATCGGAAACAGGCTCCAGGCTCCGAGCCATCAGCCCAGAGCCTGACGTGGGGCTCGAACTCACAGACCGCGAGATCGTGACCTGGCTGAAGTCGGACGCTTAACCGACTGTGCCACCCAGGCGCCCCGTCGTATTTAGATCTTTAACCCATTTCGAATTTATTTTTATGTACAGTGGAAGAAAGTGGTCCAGTTTCATTCTTTTGCATGTTGCTGTTCAGTTTTCTCAACATCATTTGTTGAAGGGACTGTCTTCAGGGACTGTATGTTTATTCCCTTTTTATTGACGGTTAATTGACCATATAACTGTGGGTTTATTTTTGGGTTTTCTGTTCTATTCCATTGATCTAAGTGTCTATTTTTATGCCAGTACCATACTATTTTAATTACTAATGCTGTGCAATATAACGTGAACTCTGGAATTGTGATGCCTCTAGTTTTGTTTCTCTTCCTCAGAATTGCTTTGGCTAGTCTAGATCTTTTGTGGTTCCATACAAATTTTAGGAGTGTTTGTTCTAGTCTGTGAAAAATGCTATTGGTATTTTGATCGGGATTGCATTAAATCTGTAGGTTGCTTTAGTAGTATACATATTTAACAATATTGTTTTTCCAATCCATGAGCGTAGAATGTCTTTCTATTTCTTTGCATTGTCTTGAATCTTTTGCCAGTGTTTTATAGTTTTTAAAGTACGGGTCTTTCACCTCATTGGCTAAATTTATTCCTAGATGTTTTATTGTTTTGGGTGCAATTTTAAATGAGATTGTTTTCTTAACTTCACTTTCTGCTGCTACGTTATTAATGTATAGGAAACGTAACAGATTTCTGTACAAAGATTTCGTATCCTGCAACTGTACTGAACTCATTTATCCATTCTAGCAGTTTTTTGGTGGAATCTTTAGGGTTTTCTATATAGTATTATGCCATTTGCAAGTAGGGAGAGTTTTCCTTCTTCTTCACCAATTTGGATGCCTTTTATTTCTTTATGTTGTCCAAGTGCTGTGTCTAGGAATTCCAGTATTATGTTGAATAAAGGTGATGACAGTGGACACCCTTTTCTTGTTCCCAACATTAGGGGGAAAGCTCTCAGTGTAGGCTGTGGGTTTTTCACATAAAGCCTTTATTATGTAGAGGTATGTTCCCTCTAGACCTACTTTTCAGAGGGTTTTTATCATGAAAGGATGTTTGCCAAATGCTTTTTCTGCATCTATTGAAATGATCATATGGTTTTTATCCTTTCTCGTATTGATATGACATATCATGTTGATTGTTTTGCAAATATTGAACCACCCTTGCAACCCAGGAAAAAAATCCCATTTGATCATGGTGAATGACTTTTTAAATGTATTGTTGGATTTGGTTTGCTAATATTTGTTGAGGATTTTTCCATCTATATTCATGAGAGAAATTTGCCTGTGCTTCTCTTTTTTTGTGGTATCTTTATCTGGGTTTGGTATCAGGGTGATACAAGCCTCATGGAATGAATTTTGATGTTTCTCATCCTCTTGTATTTTTGAAATAGTTTTTTTTTTAAAGTAGTATTCACTCTTCTTTAAAATTTTGGTAGAATTCACTTGTGAAACTGTCTGGTCCTGGAGTTTTGTCTTTCGAGAGATTTTTTATTACTGTTTCAATTTCACTGTGCCCTTATCATTTTTACCCTCTTTATTCCTTTCCTTCTCCTGAGCTGTTATCTTCCTCTGACACACTACATATTTTACTTGTTTGCTTATTGTCTCTTCTACCAGAATGTACATTCTTTTGGGGACAGGAATGTTTGTCTCTTTAGTTCACTGCTTTATTCCTAGAAACTAGACAAGTGCCTGGTTTTTAACGTCCATATTAAATATTTGCTGACAGTATGAATGTATCATATATAAAATATCAAGCATGTTTTCCCAATAAGCCCATTTTCAGTTCACTATAAGACTGAAAAAGGACCTACTTTTTTATGTGTTTTCAGCCAACAACTTGTGTACCACGGCAGGCTAAAATGTAATGTCTCTTGGTAAATCTCATAAAGTATAAAAGGTATAAACATGAGCAAACTGGCTATTCACAAAGATATTTTTCACAACACTTACAAATGTTTTATTAGAAGGAAGTGGGTGGGGGATGGGTGAAATAGGTGAAGGGGACTAAGAGGACACTTACAATGAGCCCTGAGTAATGTATAGAATTGTTGAATCATGAGGGGTGCTTGGGTGGTTCAGTTGGCTAAGCATCTGACTCTTGGTTTCGACTCAGGTCATGATCTCACAGTTCATGAATTTGAGCCCCGCATCAGGCTCTCTGCTGTCAGTGTAGAGCCTGCTTTGGATCCTCTGTCTTCCTCTCTTTCTGCTCCTCCCCCACTTTCTCTCTCCCTCTCAAAAAATAAATAAACACTAAAAAAAAAGAATTGTTGAATCACTATATTGTATACCTGAAAGTAATATAACACTGTATGTTAACTATACTGGCATTAAAATTAAAACAATAGGGCGCCTGGGTGGCGCAGTCGGTTAAGCGTCCGACTTCAGCCAGGTCACGATCTCGCGCTCCGTGAGGTCAAGCCCCATGTCAGGCTCTGGGCTGATGGCTCAGAGCCTGGAGCCTGTTTCCCATTCTGTGTCTCCCTCTCTCTCTGACCCTCCCCCATTCATGCTCTGTCTCTCTCTGTCTCAAAAATAAATAAACGTTGAAAAAAAATAAAATTAAATAAAATTAAAACAATAAAAGTAAAAATAAATAAACGTCGGGTTTTAAAAGAGAAAAAATATATATGTTGTTTTATTATAGTAAACATGCAAAATGCCACCCATTTTCCAGGTAGAAACAATTTTAAATTTCTATGTTTCCTATAAGTATTGACTTTAGAATATTACTGAAAATTGCAAAAATTAAAGGTCACTTTCAAAGGCAAAAACAAAACAACAAAACATCATGTCTTTTGTGCTTCTATACAGAGAGGTGGAAAGAAGAGAAACGTGTTTTTTTTTTCAGAAGTAATGACTACATTTTTTGAACCTGGTTAAAAGATGAAAATGAATAAGTTAATTGCATATTCTTAGTTTCAACAAATAGTTTTCAGGTCTTCCTGGTTTAAAAAAAAATCAATATGTAAAAATAGGAAGGCTACTTTGTTGTCTCCTTTCAGTTAGTTTCATCTTTCTGCTTCCAAAAATAAACTTGGAGAAGATACATATACTGTACTTACGCCTTTTGTTTGCTAATAGGCATTTTCAGAGGCCATCGGTTTCACATCGGCAGCCACTTTGATTACATTTTTCCCCCAAAAGTTTTTTGAATTCTTAAGGACTTTAATGCAAGTTTTTTTGAGCAAACCACTACTCTGAATGTTAATAACCAGAAGCTTTTATCAAGTACTTTTCTGCAGTGGCAATAGGTATGGTATTGCGAAAATAGGATTTAAGCAAATAGAGGCTATTTATTTACCAGGTACCAGAAAGATTCATTTCATTTATTTTCTTGGCATACAATGTAGACTCTACTATGTGAAATCAAATTTGTCAATAGGATAGCCTTAGGTAGATGAAGCCTCTGAGTTATTAAGATCATTATTATAACTAGCACTATTTTCATTATTATCACCTTTTAGAGTCATGGTTAAGGCTAATCCGTACAACTAACGAGTCATGGAAATTTTTCTCTATCTTTCTTACTTTTTTATAGTGAGAAGCTATTTTACTTATCGTGTCTAGTCCATCATAGGACTTCCGGTGCTTTAAGCTTAGAAAGGCTTCCAAAGATTTGAAGCTTCCTCTTCTGAAATGGCAATATGAGTCTACAGTGGTCTCACTAAATCCAATACGCTTTTTACTATGTTGACAGACACAATTAGAGTCTAAAGCCCGGCAGGCATAGTCAGAAAATAATGAATTCATGGTGAGACTAATCAAAAACTACTAGCATTCTCTTTTTTCTTCCTCATCATCAAAACTAAGAACTGGGAAATAAAAACACGAGAAATAAATGACCTTTCCAGAGTCCAAAATGAAAATGGCCTTTTGACTTCTGCAGTAATGAAATCCAAATGCAACGTGAAAAGAATAAATGGATCACTCAGCATATTGGTTTAATCCATTTTAGAAATGAAGGTCTTGCTCGCATACAAGGTAAAAGAACTGCTCCCCAACCATTTCAATCAGAACTCCTGGTAGAACCAATCACCACACACAAAATAATGAACATGTCACATATTTCCCTGCTCAGCCAATCATACCTTTTATAAATGAAGCGCAGTTAATAACGACAACCAAGGGTGTATACTTGGATGCTGCCACTGGTGCACTAGTTGAGTTTACTCTGCAACACTTCCCCAACTCCACAATTTCCTTGCACTGGCGGCCATGTTACCACCCCCTTCTTGGCTAAATCATGCCCTCAAACTTCATGAATTTCATTCTGAAACGCTCATGTGCTATTAACAAGGCCTCATAGAATCAAATCATAGAATATTAAAGATAGAAAAAAACCTTAGAGGATGCACTTGCAGGATAATTTTATGTTGTTATCTATTGATATGTGAGCACACTTCTGGAAACCCATAATTCTAATTTAATCATAGCATTTTACTTTATGGTTTTTTATACACTGATATGACCTATAATATTCTTTTTGAAAAAGAATGCTCTACACCAAAGTATGAAATCTACTTATCTAGACCAATCATTGTATATTATAGATGGGGAAACTGAGGCTTTTACCTATTCAGAGACTGGGACATACCAACAGGTCCACAGATTCACAGCTAGATAATACAACTCTGTTCCATTCTTCCTATGGCAAAAGGCAAAAACTCAAGTCAAACGGACTTAAAAGAAAAGGAAGTGTAGTTGATCATGTAAATGAGACTCAAAAGTAGTTTTAAAAAAAGATGGCTCCAGATGCCCAAAACTGACGTCCAGATGTCCTTTCCTCTCCATCTCTCAGCACTACTCTTCTCCCTGTTGGCTTTATTCCCGAGCAGGCTGTGTCCACAGAGTTGCCCTGGAAACTTCATATTTATATTCCATCAGTCTCCAGTCTAGTGGAAAGAGAGCTTCTCCTTCATATGAGTTTAATCACATTTGAGCCAACATTGAGCCTTGTTTGACTTGAATCATAATACTGAGTCAATCACTGTGTGGGGGTAAATAGAATATGTTAATTAGCTAGGCTTACATTATGTACTACTCTTTGGGCAAAAGGTAGCATAAGCCCACTTGAACCACTCGGATGGATTGTAAAGGAAGCTGGTGCTCCTAAAGAAAATTGAGGCATCGTTATCAGAAATGGTAGCAATGAATGTTGGAAAAGCAATAATACAGAAGGGGCACTGCCCTTGGTCTCCTGATTCTCTGCACAGAGATTCCCATTAAGCCATCCTCCACTCTTAAATGAGGGTGGTAGTGACACATTCATGAAAGGCAGAAATGGCAGGAGGCAAATGCAAGAAGCAATCAAATGCCTCACCTTTGCTTTTTCCATTTGTTGCTCTTAAGAAAAGACCCTCCTCATCCCAGGCACCCTCCAAATACCTCGATACCACTTGCTATAAGAAAAGCAGCCAATAAATTAACTTACTTTCTCTTTACAGTGAGTCCTAACTTGTTCTTGGGTCAGCTACTTCCTGCATATTTGTTCCCTGGGCACTCAGGTCACACCTCTATTAAATCACTTGCAATCTGACACTACAATTTATCTGTTCTATGTATGCTTATGCACCTCAAGGGCAGATGCTCTTTTATTTATCTCAGTAACAGCACTTACCACAACGGTCGTCACATTCCAAATGCTGAATAAACGTGGATTGTTGTGGCAGTAATGATTTAAGGCAGAATTCTCAAATGAGTTCCCAAAACACTATCTTGCCAAATGTTCCACCAAAAAAAGGTTCCATGGTCAAATAGATTTTGGAAATACTGCATACTATAAGTCATCTTAGACATTCATGATTATGGGGCACCTGGGTGGCTCTGTCAGTTAAAGGCCCACTTCAGCTCAGGTCATGATCTGAAGGTTCGAGCCTCAGGTTGGGATCTGTGCTGACAGTTCAGAGCCTGAAGCTTGCTTCAGATTCTTTGTCTCACTCTATTTCTGCACTTTCCCCACTCATGCTCTGTCTCTCAAAATTAAAAAATCAAAATATAAAAAAATATTTTAAAGAAATTCATGATTATTAGGGTATTAGTATATTAGATACTCTGATGTGCCCTTTGTTTAAGAAAATGTTTGACTTTGTTTAAAGTTGTTTTCTATATTTATAGTTTATTTTAACTTAAATATTAATATCTAATGAGGTCAATATTCCATGAAGGATTATCTGTGGAAACATTGCTTATTTTCACCTTTTGGAGAAGTATTTTGTTTTGTAGAAGCAATATAAAAAGCGATAATACTTAACTGAAGAAAATAATTATTTCATTCACTCATTCATTCAGCCAGCCTGCATTTTCTGGGTGCCTATTCCATGCTGGGAAGGGCTCTTGCCTTCTAAGAGTCTATAATATAGTAAGTAGAAACAGGTATATTTTTAACACTAAGTCATCTTATTCTTATTAGAATTTGAGTAATTCCTTGGGCAAAATGGAGTAGGAGTAAAGGTCAATGTAAGGGTCTGAGCATTCACTGCAGAAATCAAGTGATTACAAGACTCAGGAATGTTGATAGAGAAGTTTGCCAATTGGTGTTAGAAAGAAAGAGAGGGTCTCTTTAGCAAATGGTGCTGGAAAACTGGACAGCAACATGCAGAAGAATGAACTAGACCACTTTTTTACACCATACATAATAATAACCTCAAAATGGATGAAAGACATAAATGTGAGACAGGAAACCATCAAACCCATGGAGGAGAAAGCAGACAACAACCTCCTTGACCTCAGCCACAGCAATTTCTTGCTCAACAAATTTCCAAAGGCAAGAGAATTCAAAGCAAAAATGAACAATTGGGACCCCATCAAGATAAAAAGCTTCTGCACTGCAAAGGAAACAATCAACAAAACTAAAAGGCAACCAACAGAATGGGAAAAGATATTTGCAAATGACATATCAGATAAAGGATTAGTATCCAAAATCTGTAAAGAACTTACCAAACTCAACACCCAAAAAACAAATAATCCAGTGAAGAAATGGACAAAAGACATGAATAGACACTTTTCCAAAGAAGACATCCAGATGGCCAACCAACACATGAAAAAATGCTCAACATCAATCATCATCAGGGAAATACAAATCACAACCACATGGAGATACCACCTCACACCATTAAAAGTGGCTAAAATGCACAACTCAGGAAACAACAGATGCTGGCAAGGATGTGGAGAAATGGGAACCGTCTTGCACTGTTGGTGGGAATGCAAACTGGTGCATCTGCTCTGGAAAACCGTGTGAAGATTCCTCAAAAAATTAAAAATAGAACTACTCTATGACCAAGCAATAGCACTACTAGTAATTTATCCAAGGGATAAAGGAGTGCTGATTCATAGGGGCACATGTACCCCAATGTTTATAGCAGCACTTTCAACAATAGCCAAATTATGGAAAGAGCCTAAATGTCCATCAACTGATGAATGGATAAAGAAATTGTGGTTTATATATACAATGGAATACTACTTGACAATGAGAAAGAATGAAATCATGCCATTTGCAGCAATGTGGATGAAACTGGAAGGTATTGTGCTGAGTGAAATAAGTCAGTCAGAAAAAGATATATGTTTTCACTCATAGTGGAAGTTGAGAAGCTTAATAGAAGACCATGGGGGGAGGGAAGGAGAAAAAAATAGTTACAAACAGAGAGGGAGGGAAGCAAACCATAAGAGACTCTTAAATACAGAGAACAAACTGAGGGTTGATGGGGGGGTGGGATGGGAAAGAGGGGGAAATGGGTGATGGGCATTGAAGAGGGCACTTGTTGAGGTGGGCACAGGGTGGTGTATGTAAGGGATGAACCACCCATGGGAATCAATCCCCAAAACCAAGAGCATACTACACACACTGTATGTTAGCCAATTTGACAATAAATTATGTTAATAGAAAAAAAAAGAAAGAGAGGAAGGAAGAAAGGAAGGAAGGAAGGAGAGGGGAGGAAGCGTGGAGGAGTGGAGGAAGGGAAGGGAGGAAAAAAAAGAATTGCAATCAGCAATTTACACATACTGCCTTAGAAGCTGCTGGCCACTTTGTGTTTCTCTTTGCTGTTTCTTCCCTGTGGGACAGCCACCTTCCACAGTTTCAGAAATCTATAATGGAGACCCAGAAACCAGATGGCACTTGGAAATATTGTGAGGATCACAAGGGAAGGTAACATGACTTTCGAGCAATCACGTTATTATTAAAAAGGCATCTATTTTCTGTTCCTGTTCAGACTCTTAAACTCATTGGTAGTGGAGTCAGGATTTGATTCATGAAATATTTTAATATAGTAGGAAAGGTTTTGCCAAACATGGTCACTTAGCTGTTTGGTGTTATAAAACTCTGTAAAGCTCAGTTTAATTTTCCCCAAAGCAGCTTTTCCAGAAAACATTGTGTGTGTGTGTGTGTGTGTGTGTGTGTACACTAAAATTAAAGCCACGTTGCCTTCTCAGATTTTTTTTTAATTTTAAGCCCAAGTCATTTAGCAGATCTGTTGCTTTAGTAGAAGTGTTAATGAGAGGTGCTCTGCTGTTTCTTCAGCTAAAATGTTCTAAGGTTGTTTATTAATGCATTTAGTCCTTTCATTTGAACACATTCGCTAAGTGCTTCCTCTGCTCCAGCAGCACCCTTGTGGGGCTGCAAACATAACAGCACAGTCTTGGGCCCAGCTCCTGTCCACACCCCACGATCAAGTGAGAGAGACCCACAATCATAACGTAATTTGAACCTCTGTGTGTCTAGAAATACAAATAAATGCAGACCTGGGGGAGTTAAGAAAACCTCAAAACATGAGGGACATAGGGGCCCCTGGGTAGCTCGGTCGGTTAAGTGTCTGACTCTTGGTTTCATCTCAGGTCATGATCTCATGGTTTTGTGAGTTTGAGCCCTGCACCGGGCTCTGTGCGGGCAGCTCGCAGCCGTCTTAGGATTCTCTCTCTCCCCCTCTCTATGCCCCTTCCCCACTCTCGCTGTCTCTGTCTCTCTCAAAATAAACAAAACTTAAATTTTGAGGGTAAAAATTGAAGGACAAGGAATAGTTTAAAAACGTGTTTTTATTGAGGATTCATCTTTGACTATGACTTTAGGAAATTTCATTCTTTTTTCTTTCCTAGAAAGAAGAATGTGAATCCAACAGGAATCTCTGCTCTACTTTTCACTCCACTGTGAATTCATTTTATTTCTTCGCATTCCCAGGCCACTGCAGGAATTGTTCTATGTTGGCATATTGGCATGCTTGTCTAACTTGGGCATTTAGGTTTTTCATTCTATTTTGACTTTACTTTTCTTGAACACCATGTAGCTCCAATAAACAAATGCAACTCCTTAAGTGTTTCTGACAGGCTGGCGTGATTAAATCAACTTATGGAAATGCCTTAAGACAAGTTATGTGCTTTTCTTAAAAAAAAGTTTCAGGCTTGGCAAGTTAAGCAGAAAATGTAAACAGGAGGCCTAATATAAGATTGGATTTTATTCACTCTAAGGGAAAATGTAAGCCTAGAAAATGACAGTAATTCTCTAAAACTTATGAAATAATTATATTGAGTGTGGTACATAAAGTTAATGGAACTTTAATAAGTTTTAATTGCATAAGTACTAAATTCTTACTGCATAATTTAAGACAAATACAGGTAAACAAACAAAAAGAATGAGAAAACTTAAAAATCACCATCATCTCATAGCCCAGACATAACCACCATTAACGTTTCAGAGTCTGCTTTTCCAGACTTTCTTCCATACATCCAGTTATTTAGATAATGATACTTTTAATAAAAATGGGTTCCTATTATGAAAATCGCTTTGTAACCTACTTTTTCTGTTTTATAATTAGTCATAAACATCTTTTACTATCAATAAGTATATTTCCATGCCATCATTTTTAATATATGCATTAGTTACTTAAGCAACACAATTAATACAGGATCTTGCAATTAGAAAGTACACATCAACACATGTTATTATGGAACCATCTTTGCATATAATCTCAGTTACTGAATTGACATAAATTCCTAGAACTGTTCAGTCAAAAGATATATACATTTGTAAGAATTTTTAGACCCCCTAGTGCCTAATTTTTCTTCAGAAAGTTTCTATCAATAAATCCCCATCGATAGAATATCATAGTGCCACTTTTGACTTTTGCCATCACTGATATGAGGTGTTTTTCCTTGCAATTTGCCAACCTGATAGGCAACAATCTTACTGTTCTAATTTGCCTTTTGTTGATCACTAGCGAAGCTGAATGGGTTTTGTTTTTGTTTTATAGTTTATTAGTTACATTTTTTCTCCTGCAGGTTATCTATTTATGTCCTTTGGAAATGTCTTATATAAAGTTAGACACTTGCAAAGGAGTTATGTGCTTTATAAATTTCATCAATAAAATATTGTGCCAAAGGGATTAAGTAATCACGTTCATGTATATATTATTTTAAATAAAATATTAAGTGGGCCCTTTTTAATTTTTTTTTTTTTTTTTTGCCGTTTACTTAAGTGGGTCTTTTTGGAGAATGTCTTTCCTCATTGCCCTGCTTGGGCTTTGACCCCACATAAAGATTCCTTACTCACCCAATTAAGGTGCCAACACTCTGGGCCAGGTGACCTTTCACAAAGAATTTACCAGCTTGAACACCAACATCATGGCCAGACTGCCTCTCACACGGACATCCTACTCACCACACTCGCACTAACACCCTGACCTCCTATGTGAGACTGATAACATCCCGGGGCTGTCCTCGAATACAGACCTCTCTGTTTTCTCTGCACGTTTTTTAACACCCTGTGCTGGGCCACCACCTCCTAGGATGGATGCCATCCTTACATAGATTGGGTCCCTCTCACCTCACCCTCTAGATGTGGACACATCCCTTTCTTGGCTGCTTCTAATTGCTTTTGGACTGAACCACTCAAGGAGAAAAGAAAGAGAAATGAAGAGAGATGGGGAGAAGAAAAATGTGAGGGAAACTGCATTTTAATAAAAATGAATTTATAGAATTCTGAGCCTGATGTTTTATCACTTATAAATGCACCTTCCCTTACACATTGAAAATGTTCTTAATTTTATTAATCAAAAAAAGTCATGTTTATTTTTCCCTTTTAAAAAATGAGGTAGTTGGATATTGAGAAACATCAAACTTTATATTCACTAGGAGGGGTGAAAAAAAAAAGGGGGGACTCTGAAGGATTTGTCTACGCCAGGCAAGCGGATTACATAAGACATAGATCTTTTGTGCCTGTGGCCAATTTACTAAATCTTTCTAATTCTAAGAAGTGTCTACATTATGCAATTATTCATATTCTCTAGCCTTTCTCTGGATCACTGCTCCCCTTTGAGAATCTAATGAAAACTATAGCTCTTCTCAGAAAAAGGCACATACTGAATCAGACATGCACACACAACTTGCATTCAAATTCACAATGTTCTCTATAGACTATTTGACCTCTAGGTCAAGGACAGAAATAAGTGTTTCAATAACATCAGTGTTTGCCCACATAAACATGACACCAGCATCCAGTCTTTGCAACTGGACCAACCTGGGCTTAAGAACAAGCCCTATCACCTGCCTAAATTTGGCCTTCACTTCTCTGAGCCTCATTCATAAAAATGGTGATAATAACTACCTCTCTTTAGGCTATTGTGAGAATTTGAGTTTATGCAGGAAACTGAGACATACTCACAGTGGTTGTAGGAGTTAAATTTTACTACGTGACTATTTGAGTTTGTGTAAAAACCAGTGTCACACTCAGAGTGTTTGTATGAGTTGATTTCTACCATGTGACTCTTTGGAACCATCTGAATATTTTATAGAATGGTTCAGCTTCGCACTAAATGCTTAGTGCCATCCGGGAGAAGAGGTTTTGAAAATTCAAGTTCATTCAGCTCCTAACTTTTGGTTCTGTTGGTAGGAAGATATTTTCTTTGTGACAATTCTTGACTGTAAAGGAAACAATAGTGCTACATACGTGTTAACTCTCTCATTAAGATCAGAGATTCCGACCTAAAATGCCTTCGGATGTCCTCCAGGAGAATGAATCGGGTCAGACAGAATTAACAGAAATGGGCGAAGGCAGTAGAAATCCTCCTAAAAGTAGAAGCCGTGTCTCAGCTCTGGACCAGTGCTTCAGTGGAAGACAATTGGACCTAAGTTACTAAATTGTAGACATTTTTTGGAGAAGTCAGAAATGTGGGTTTTTTTTCTTATAATCTGATGCATATCTCTATTTTTTTCTGAACCAGGTCAGGATCCAGCGAGTTCCATAATCTGTACTCCTACACACATCGCCTCCCAAATGAGTCTTTGAAAACACGATTCTGTGGCCTAATTTTCTTTCTTGTTAATATATTAGTCAAACATATCATCTGATTGTTGTTTGACTCTGCATTTCTTTGATTACTAGTGAAGTTAACGTGTTTTTCTAACGCTGCTGCTCATTTATATTTCTTTTGTCTTTGCTTCACGTCTCTCTAGTATGAATCTAACTGTAATTTAACTGTTTGTTTTTCTCTATATAGATTTTTCCCACTTTCAACTTTAGGAAAATTTTTCTGCCTTAGAAAATATATTGCTATTTTGTTTTGTAATACAAGCTACCTACAAAAAGTCCCCATTCAGAACAAGCCACACAATAAGGGCATCAAAGGGCAGTTGCAAGGAAATCAAATCTTTTACAGGAGGAGTATATAATGCCAAGTGTAATGCTCTTTCCTCCCCCACCCGCCAAATAAACAAACAAATAAATGGAGCGTTAAGCTGAATATGTATAATTGAAGCAAGTTAAAAAACATAAAGTGCAAATTGAGCAAATAGCTTCAGGGGACATGTATTTATTCATGACCGTTAGTGTTACGAGCCATAAATCTACTTAATTAGATTTAATTACAACACTGCTCAAGACAACCCAGAGATTATAAAATCTGAGAGTGACATTCTATATTTTGCTAGAGGGATTGTCTGTTCATGCAAATAACTGACATGTCTTCACTCAAAAGGACTAATTGAATGAATTGTTGAGGACTATATGGCTAATGAGGGAAGTGAGAAAATAAAAACAGTTCTGCATTCTTCGAATTTCAAAGATCTTAACCCCTTTATTCCACTGGGATCTTTAACTCACCAGGCAAAGCAGAGTAAAATAATGTAGCAATGGGGAAGGGGAAACTCTGAAGATCATCATGTTTCTGAAACTTAGACCAAAATTAACTACTGCCTTCCTCCTTGATACTCCCATATGTATCTGCCTGTTGTGTTACAATGTATCTCCACCAAGGTCTTTTCCCCTACAGAGCCGAGCTCACTGAGGGTCAGGACCCTGTGTGCTTCAACATCTCATTCCTAATGTCTGTAATAGTCCCTGCTACATGAGAGACGGCCAAAGAAGGTGTGGAATATAGGAATATTAAGGACTAGGAAAGCATTAAAATGGCAACAATAGGAGCCTTCATTTTGGTTATTGTTTCTAATTTTAAAAATACAGATCGCACCTTTAGTCATGTGTCCTAAAACCAAAGCCTAGCCTTGCCCATTTCAGGATATGTCCCTCACACTGATGATAGCTCTATAAAACTCCTTTCCTTTGTCACCGTCCATTGACAATGACACCTGAAAGAGGACAGCTTTGGGGATGGAGATGCTAACAATAAATATCAGATCCAGATACACAAAGTAGCCATAAGACACTCAACTCTCCAGTCACTACTTTATGTTACTATTGTGAGAGATAAGCAAGGGACCTTGTCTGTTTGCTCATATGATGGGATATATGAAACGTACCGACTAGTCTGTCTCTCTAAATGATCATCCAGGGCAGGGTATAGATTAATTCCCTCAAACTTTTTGACAATTCCAGTATGCTGCTGCATACACATTTAGCTGTTACCCCCAAATATATATGTAACCTCCCCACCGTGTGTGTGTGTGTGTGTGTGTGTGTATACATATATAAATATATATATATATATATATATATATATATATACATATAAATATATATGTATTAATTGCTCTGTTCATACATCGTGCAGGTAGGAACTGAGCACCTGCTACTCCAGCACTCTGGTAATTTCTGATTACTTTCATTTCTTTTTTTTCTTTCTTTTTTATTTTAGTGTTTTATTTTATTTTTGAGAGAGAAAGTGCTCGTACAAGTGGTTAGGGGTAGAGAGAAAGGGAGACAGAGGACCAGAAAAGGGTTCTTCATGGACAGCAGAGAGCCTGATGCGGGACTTGAACTCAGAATGGTGAGATCACGACCTGAGCCAAAGTCAGAGGCTTAACCGACTAAACCACCCAGGCACACCTAATTACTGTCATTTCTAAGGTCTCCAAGTGACATTGCAGAACCAAGAGTCAAAAGTAATAAGCCAATATTTCCCAAGATTTTGCACATCATAACATACATAGAAGGTACAAGAACTATCAAATGGCAGATGAGACTGCTACTGGCCACCCCTGCCTAGCTTAGGTAAAAGAAATGAGGTGATGGGGAGCCTGGGTGGCTCAGTTGGTTATGCGTCCGACTCCAGCTCAGGTCATGATCTCACGGTCGGTGGGTTTGAGCCCCACATTGGGGCCTGTGCTGACAGTTCAGAGCCTGGAGCCTGCTTTAGATTCTGTGTCTCCCTCTGTCTCTCTGCCCACCCCTTGCCTCTCTCTGTCTCTCTGTCAAAAATAAACATAAAAAAATTAAAAAAAGGAATGAGGTGTACCTGTGTAGCTGCATAAGGCATATGCAACTTCACAGGACAAACTTTAGACTGAGACTAAAGTCTATACCAAGGTCCTATCTGTCTAGCTCCAGGTAAACATAGTCAAATTCAGTGATACCTCAAATAGGGATAAAGCATACACTTCCCCTGCTCTCCCCCTTCTTCACCCTGAGGTTGATGCTCTGGGGGCTTATATGCTGCTAGGATATCTGGGGGTATGTAAGGAGAGATAAAAATTAGAAACAATAAACTTAATTCTCCCTACTAAAAATAAAGACACTTTTCTTAGAGCACTTTCTGTTATAAATTTGTAATTATAAATGCATGCAAATCTTTAAACACACACACACACACACACACACACACACACACACACACACACATCATGCTGGGAATGTCTTTCTTGAGGACCTGGGAACCCTCCCTTTAAAATGTAAATATCAAGTGGAAGACTGCCAATATCTCCCAGTTTGTGTGGGAGGGGAGGGGGCTAGCTTCCATAGGTACCTGGCTTCAGTTGCAGAGCTATCTTCCGTCATAAAAAGATGAAAACTGTTCATTTTCCTTTGTGTAAAGCTAATAAGCTAACACAGATGATAATTCCAATTACCAGGCAAATTTAGGATGAACTACATGTGACTAGTAATCATTTATCTTGAGAACATACTGGTAATGGGTTGTACCTGCCTGCCTATATAAAAAAGTAAGATTTCTATTTTTGCAATCCCTTAGCAGATTGCCTGTGAAACTAGCAGATTCTAGTTTAATGCTTATTCAAAAATTGTCTTATTTCTCTACTCCTACTTTGTGCAGAAGTTTTCTGGGTTGCGAGAAGATTTTGTTTTTAATTATATTTCCCCAACAGGGAAGATTCATATGCTCATCCATCTTTGTCTTGGTTCTAGCTGCTGTCTTCATGCAGATGGTATTTTTTTTCACCTGACACTTAAATATGTCCCATGCCATGCCGTCAGTATCCTGGGGTATAGATAGGTCATCATCTCATTCCTGGTGGGACTGATCAAGCTGCCTTTATTATCATGTCTTGACTACCAGCCCTTTGCAAGCTTAAGATCTCTGTCTCTCCCAGTCAATGTTCACATGAGCTCAAAGAGCCATGGATAATTTTTGATGTTCCCACACTCTGGGAAATTTATAGACAGTGTCTGACCTCCACATGCCTGGGCACACTACATTTGGTATTTCTGTGCTCTGTTCCACCATGATGGCTTGGAAAACTCTTCTGTGAGGTTCACCTTTTCCTGGGTCTTATCTACCTCAGAGATGCCCAAATTCTCACACGTCTACTATCAAGATCCAGCTCAGGCTGGAGTGAGGAGGCAGGGCATGGAGCTCCCTCATTTCTTTCCAAACTCTCTTCTCCTCTCCTCTCCAGCACTGAGGGCTTCTTATCTTGTGTGGAGAAAGGGACAGATGAAAAAACTGTTCTGCCTTATTGTAGCTTCTTTGAAATACTTTTCTGACTTACCTTGCAATCATGCCTTTTAAAAAGCTTCTAAAATAAGAACTCTAACATATTTGTTCTCTATTTCCATGGTGCCTAGACAATGGGCAAGGTCCTTAAAGCCATTATAAGTGAGGCATACAGGTATGAAAAATATCTATCACAACTCAAGGTATTATCCATTGCATATGCGATTGACAGAAAAGTCTAAACCTCTCTCTAAAATTCTCTCCAATGAATATCAAGTCCTACTCATAAAGTAAATAATCTGACTGAATTTCTTCTGTCTTACAGCACTTAGACAATGGCCCTTTACTTATGGCTCAAGTCTCAAATAACTTCTTTTTATTCTCCACAAAGAAAGAGTACAGACTCAGTGTGTTTCCCATGTTTGAAGTTTTTTTTAAAAAAACAGCTCACCTTAGTAGAAGCAAGGACACTACCATACCACTGGAAGGCCTAAAAAAATCAACTGCAGACCCATCGTGAGGACTAAAGAATTAAATCAATAAGATAAAGAGATCTCCTGGCCTGAAGACTAAATAATATGATGAAAAACCTGCAAGCTAATGAAAATCGATACATGTTCATCTCTGTATAGAAAAACCCAATATATTCAGAGCTCCTCTAACTTACCACCTAACAAAATGTATTGCAAAATGTACATCAACAGAGGTGAGATATGCTAGGGAGCATGACTGTCAGGGAGCGCCTTGCTCAGGCCATTCCCTGACACTCCGTCATCCCTGCGACTCCCGCTGTTCACGGCATACGTAGTACATTCTCGCATGTGAAAAGTGACCAAGCCATTTGACAGGAGGCACAGTGTGCACCAAGTCAGACGACTCATCTTCTGAACCTGTATCTGTCTTTCAATCGTCTACAGGAGCTTTTCCAGGATTAGGGAATAATGAATTCCCTAATATACGTAATGACCATTGTTTAAAAACAGAACGAAACAAAAAACAGTGACAAGATACTGTATGTGAAGCTAGGAAAAAGAAGCCAGACAATTTGCAGTATGCCCCCATGAGAATTTTGCAAAACTTAGTCAGGCAGATATTGGAAAGTTAGAGAACAACTGATTAGTAGTTTTATTTGGCTTATCTCAAGACAGAGAGAAATACGGTGGAATGTGTAGTATTAATTGGATTCTTTCCAAAATACTCATGTTCATTTTGTATGAACTACTTACTAGAAGGTCTCTGAAAACAGGCAGAGCTCTTTCTTGGGAGCAAGAACTAAGCAAGCAGTGGATATTTGATAAGTCATTTTCTTTTCTGACTATTCATTCAGCAAATACATACTAAGAACCTGTGTTTAAGATACTGAAGATATGGGGTGCCTGGGTAACTCAGTTGGTTAAGCATCAGACTTTTGATTTGGGCTCAGGCCATGACTCAGGTTTGTGAGATCAAGCTGGTGCCCAGCTCTGCACTGACAGTGTGGAGACAGCTTGGGATTCTCTCTCTCCCTCTGCCCCTCCCCCGCTCACATGCATGCACGCTCTCTGTCTCTGTCTCTCTCCAGATAAATAAATAACATCTAAAAAAGGATACTGAAAATACAGTTTAGTTTAAAAAAAAAAAAACAACACTATTCCTAAGGATCTTCTAATTTACAGGGAAATGTATGCACGTGTTTTTCAATCGGAAAGAGAAAACACATGCACCTGGCTTCTCTCAACTTAGCTGAGCTGGAAACACAATCCGCAGCGTTCCTCTCCCTGATTCCAGACAACGGCTGGGCACAAGGGAATCCCTATGCGAGCAGAAGGCAGACGTGAGGCAGCAGCGGTTCTGATGGGAAGGTGAGCCCAGGACGCTCAGCTCACGCAGCAGCTGGGTTCTCAATGCCTCAGCCGCTCACAAGATCTCCTCGTCCTCCAGCTCCAAGTCCTGAGCCAGCTGAGCGTGTGGCTCCTCATGAAGGATTCCAGCTCCCTCCATGGATCACTTTCAAGTTCAAAGTCAGTAAAAGACAAGGGGTACCAGCTACTCCGTGCTTGAACACCCTCCACCTTTACCTTCAGCTCCTCTTCCCAGCTGCCGCAATTCCACAAGACCCAGGGTGACTTTAGATCACCAAAGAGCAGAGCAGTCTCCAGGGACTTTTTCATCAGCTGTTACCATTGCTTTCAGTTTCATCCCCGTAATAAAGACCTTATTTCCTCTAAGGAATATGGTGGTTCCGCTTTTCTTCTGAACTGTAACTGGGCAGCCAAGATTATAAAAAATTAAGGTATTTGTCAAATAAGCCCCAGATTTTATAAAAGAATTTTAAATATAATTGGAGTTCCCTATATTGCCCTTCCCAGTCTCACTTTCTTTCTCCTTCTCTAGAAACAACTATGATTTTTCCATTGGATATTCTTTCCTGCTTTGTCAAAGATTAGTTGGTCATACATTTGTGGGCCCAATTCTGGCGTGTCTATTCTATTCCATTGGTCTATGTGTCTGTTTTTGTACCAATACCATTCTGTCTTGATGATTACAGTATGTAGTAAGTAGAGGCTAGTAAGTAGAGGCTAAAGTCTGGGATTGGGATGCCTCCTGCTTTGGTCTTCTTCAAAATTACTTTGGCTATTCGGGGTCTTTTGTGGTTCCATACAAATTTTAGGATTGCTTATTCTAGCTTCGAGAAGAATGTTGGTGCAATTTTGATTGGGGTTGCACTGAATGTGTAGATAGCTTTGGGTAGTATTGACATTTTAACAATATTTATTCTTCCAATGCATGAGCACGGAATGTTTTTCCATTTCTTTGTATCTTCTTGAATTTCCTTCATAAGCTTTCTATAGTTTTCAGCATACAGATCTTTTACATCTTTGGTTAGGTTTATTCCTAGGTATTTTATGGTTCTTGGTGCAATTATGAATGGTATCAGTTTTTTTATTTCTATTTCTGTTGCTTCATTATTGGTGTATAAAAATGCAACTGATTTCTGTACATTGATTTTGTATCCTGTGACTTTGCTGAATTCATGTATCAGTTCTAGCAGACTTTTGGTGGAGTCTATCGGGTTTTCTATGTAGAGTATCATGTCATCTGCAAAAAAGCGAAAGCTTGACTTCATCTTTGCCAATTATGATGCTTTTGATTTCCTTTTGTTTGATTGCTGATGCTAACACTTCTAACACTATATTAAACAATAGTGGTGAGAGTGGACATCCCTGTCGTGTTCCTGATCTCAGGGAGAAAGCTCTCAGTTTTTCCCCATTGAGGATGATATTGGCTGTGGGCTTTTCATAAATGGCTTTTATGATGTTTAAGTATGTTCCTTCTATCCCGACTTTCTCGAGGGTTTTTATTAAGAATGGATGCTGTATTTTGTCAAATGCTTTTTCTGCATCGATTGACAGGATCATATGGTTATCTTTTCTTTTATTAATGTGATGTATCACATTGATTGATCTGCAAATATTGAACCAGGCCTGCAGCCCAGGAATGAATCCCACTTGATCATGGTGAATAATTCTTTTCATATGCTGTTGAATTCGATTTGCTAGTATGTTGTTGAGAATTTTTGCATCCATATTCATCAGGGATATTGGCCTGTAGTTCTCTTTTTCTCCTGGGTCTCTGTCTGGTTTGGGAATCAAAGTAATGCTGGATTCATAGAATGAGTCTGGAAGTTTTCCTTCCCTTTCTATTTTTTGGAACAGCTTGAGAAGGATAGGACAGTCTTTTTAACAAATGGTGCTGGGGGAACTGGACAGCAACATGCAGAATGAAACTAGACCACTTTCTTACACCATTCACAAAAATAAACTCAAAATGGATGAAGTACCTGAATGTGAGACAGGAAACCATCAAAACACTAGAGGAGAAAGCAGGAAAAAACCTCTCTGACCTCAGCCACAGCAATTTCTTACTTGACACATTTCCAAAGGCAAGGGAATTAAAAGCAAAAATGAACAATTGGGACCTCATGAAGATAAAAAGCTTCTGCACTGCAAAGGAAACAATCAACAAAACTAAAAGGCAACAGATGGAATGGGAAAATATATTTGCAAATGACATAACCAATAAAGGATTAGTATCCAAAATCTATAAAGAACTCACCAAAGTCCACACCCAAAAAACAAATAATCCAGTGAAGAAATGGGCAGAAGACATGAATAGACACTTTTCCAAAGAAGACATCCCGATGGCCAACAGGCACATGAAAAGATGTTCAATGTCACTCCTCATCAGGGAAATACAGATCAAAACCACACTGAGATACCACCTCACACAAGTCAGCATGGCTAAAATGAACAAATCAGGAGACTGTAGATGCTGGCGAGGGTGCAAACCGGTGCAGCCACTATGGAAAACAGTGTGGAGGTTCCTCAAAAAATTAAAAATAGATCTACCCTATCACCCAGCAGTAGCACTGCTAGGAATCCCAAGGGATACGAGTGCTGATGCATAGGGGCACTTGTACCCCAATGTTTATAGCAGTGCTTTCAACATAGCCAAATTATGGAAAGAGCCTAAATGTCCATCAACTGATGAATGGATAAAGACATTGTGGTTTAGATACACAATGGAATACTACTTGGCAAAGAGAAAGAATGAAATCTGGCCATTTGTAGCAACGTGGATGGAACTGGAGGGTATTTTGCTATGTGAAATAAGTCAGGCAGAGAAAGAGAGATACCATATGTTTTCACTCTCATGTGGATCCTGAGAAACTCAACAGAAGACCAGTGGGGAGGGGAAGGGGAAAAAAAGCTACAGAGAGGGAAGGAGGCAAACCCATAAGAGATTCTTAAATACTGAGAACAAAGGGTTAATGGGGGGTGGGAGGGAGGGGAAAGTGGGTGATGGGCATTGAGGAGGGCACATGTTGGGATGAGCACTGTGTGTTGTATGGAAACCAATCTGACAAAAAATTATTAAAAAGAAAAAGGAAACAAGTATTATTTTGATGTCTATGTTTCAGGCTATGTATGTTATGCTTTTACTATTCATAGACAACATACATGACTTGGGGTTGCTTTGAAATTTTACATAAGTGGTAAATATATTATTTCACAGCTTTGTTTGTAGACTTATTATGTTTAAGAACCATAAGCTGGTTCTAGTTCATATGTTTATCTCCTATGTAATGCATCCAATGAATATACCATATTGTTTCTATTTTTTTTCTACAAATTTACTGCAGTGATACTTTGTTTCTTTTATCTGGATCACACATACTAGAAAGTACACAAATCTTAAGTTTTCAGTGCAATAAATTTTTACTTGTATGTACACTCATGTAAGTACTACCCAGAAGAAGATACGGAAAATTTCCAGCACCTCCGTAGGCACCCTCTCAGCAGTCTACCAAAGGTAACCACATGTTTGGTTAGTTTTGTATCCTTTAAACTTCATATAAATGGAGTCCCACAGTTCATACTCCTTTGTGTCTGTTTTTTTTTCCTCATCACTATGTCCCCATATGAAATTCATCTACATAGTAAGTAGTAGTAGCTACAATACAATGTCCCTCATTCGTGCAGTGTAGTGTAAACTGTAACAAAATACTATAGATTGCATAGCCATTCCACTACTGATGACAGTTAGATTGGTACGTTTGGAGCTGTTATGTATAAGGCTGCAGGATATTCTAGTAGTAGATTGATGAACCATAAAAATGGGAGTTTTATGGTAAAAAATAGATGAATCTGAAATTAAAGATGGTAAGTATGTATCTTGTGATCATAGAAGCACCCATTTATCTTCATTATTGGAGCAACCATGAAGGTCTACCACTCAGATCACCATTCAAGAAAGAAGTTGCCATTCAACTATAAGGAGTATGGTCAACTGAGAGCAACCAGCTGGTGGTATTTTGGGTTCCATCTCAGCTTTTGAGCTGAGGACATATTCTTCCAGAGTCCGGAAGTCTGGAGTCTCCAGAGAATGACTAAGCAGGGCAGAGTTACTGGGGCCTGAACATTTCTGCCAGATGCTGAAATTCTGTTGGATTTCTCTCATGAGTAATCTTTACTCTGGAGTCCTTCATTGACTGTCAGGTAAGCTTCACAGTATGGAGATTTCTCCTGCCCAATTCTGATTCTTCCCCTTTTACCATTCACAACCCATTACATTCCGATAAACCTCTTGTAATCCTAGCTTGATCTGCTGTCCAAAGGACTCAACTGACATAGTACCAAGCACAGTCCAAGAAATCAAGTAGTAAAATTAGGTTTTGAGGCTGGATTGCTTACCATCCAACTGGCAATAAAAATTGGATGGTATGTGGGCACCAAGAGTCCATGGCACAAGATACTGTATTAGTTGCTTAAACTTTTAACAGTGGTGACCTAGGGAAGTATTCTAGTGTAAGGCACCACACTTGTTGGTGCCTTGGCATCGGGGAAGTAAGAGGGACCAACGGAAACAAAGACTGTGGAATCAGCTGGTCATCACTAAGTTGCATTGTTGCCCTGCAGACAGATGATAAAAGCTATGAAGGATGTAATGAAAACTATAAAGATGAATTACCTATTGTGTTACCTACTAAAAGACCCTTATCTTCTGTCATGAAAGAGCTAAAGATCAAACTGAGGATTTAGTATTTAAAGCTATAAATTTTCAAAAATAATTAATGTTAAACTGAAGCACGTCTGTTTTGCCAAGTCCTGCCCCAAGAAATCTGTGGCCTCAGTATATGGAATGGACACATTTAGATGGATGTCCCTGAAGATTTTGGCTCTCCAGCTCATGTAAATCTTCAGAGCCTACAGGGATTGCACACCCTCTCTCTGTTAAGCATTCTAATTAATCTACATCTTAGGCAATATTTAGTGATAAAATCAGACTTAAAAGTTTCACCAAAAAAATGAAGGATGTAAAATAGTATCTCTGATAAGTTGCATTTTCCTTTACCTTTATTTATTTTATTTACCTTTATTTAGCCTACTATCCATTAATTGTATCGTCATAGCTTTTCCTTATTTTTAATTTTTTTAATTCTCTTTCTCACACTGAAACGTGGGGTTCTTTCAATATTCTGGAAACTAATTATTTGTAGGTTAAACCTTGAAAATATCTTCTCCCAGAGTGTGGCTTGTCTCTTTTTCATGGTTTCACTTCAGGCAAAAATTTTTGAACTGTAATTGAATTTATTAATCTCACCATCTTTCAACTGTAGGTTTGGAGGGTTATTTAAGAAACCTTTCCCTAATCTGGCACCGTAAAGATGTGTTCCTATATTCTCTTCTACGAGTTTTAAGTTTTGCTTTTTATATTTATGCCCTTAATATACTTGAAGCTTATTTTTCCATGTGGTGTGCAGTAAGGAACCCCTTTAAACTCTATTTTTCCCGTGTAGGTAACCAATTGTCTCAGCACAGCTTGCTGTATAGTCTCTTCTCCCTAGTCTTCAAACCCACGGTTGGATTATTATAGTTGTTGGATCATGTTAGCAAGGAGTTAAGAGGAAAAGAGAAATCAAAAATCTAGCCATTCACTTTTTACCTCATTTCCCATAAATCCTTGTACACCGTGATTTATATCCAGATACTTATTTTATTGATTTGATGTTGGCTTTATTTATTTTTTATTTTCAATATCTTCCACCAAACAGAAAATGTGTGAAAGATGGGAGCAATGTGCCCTTATACGCCCTTTGCTCAGACTGGCCAACTGTTGAGAGTAGAGAGATCTACTATACATTTGATGAGTTTTCCATCAGCACAAGCCAACATTTCTGGTTGTCCACTTGGTACTCCATCCTCAAGTTGGCTGTGATACCTCCTTTTCTTAGTTTATACACAAACTGCTGAAGTGATGGAGAAAGTAGTGAAATAGTTGGGCTAAAATTTTCTAGTGAATTAGTAGTGAATAGTTTGTCAAACTGAGATCCATAAATTGAAGATGCCGGTAAACAGACAGACAGATACGTGTTTTTGTGCTGCTACCGGACTGTTCAAAAGGAAGTTTTCGCCAAAACACTTCACTCCTCAAAACTTCAACATGTTCTGTGCTGAGAATTAGGACGTTATTCAAAATAAGCACGATCTCTGTATCATACACAGAAAACAGAACTTCTACACAAGATACTATCTTATAGGCAGTCTTTATTCAAATTCACTAATTACCCCATAAAGCCTGTTGTATCTATTTTTAATTTGGATCCACGGTCCAATTTTGGAATTTCAGAGAAGAATTCAAGACTATTCATTCTCCTGTCCTTGCATTTAGCCCTAGCCCTGTGACTTTCTGCAACTAGTAAACTTTTAGAAGACCAGAAGGAAACAGAGCTTTGAACTGTACTTGCCTGTACGTTTCCATCATTGCCATGAAAAGAGCTTCCCTAACACAGGAGCTACACCTTTAGCTAGTACTCTCAAGTAACCACACACAGAGCGTTACTACCCTGCTGACATACATTCATGAGCAAAATACATGTCTATCATTGTATGCCACTAAGATTTTGTCCTTGACTGTTATGCCACAAAAACTAAGATATGCATCAATAAAATATCCACAAAAAATTGATTTATTATGTCTTTCGGTGGTCTTTAATTTTAAAGCATTCTCCTCTCCATCCCCTTCCTCACCATACACTCCTCCCTTTTATTTCTTTCAGGTCACTGATATTTTTTGTAGAGTCCATGCCAGTTGTCATGTAGGGTAGTCCACAATCTGGATATGTCTCATCATTTCTTCAGGTTCAATGCTTTTGCCAAGAATACTGCATTAGTTTAGGGGCACTTGTACCCCAATGTTTATAGCAGGACTTTCAACAAAAGCCAAATTATGAAAAGAGCCTAAATGTCCATCAACTGATGAAGGGATAAAGAAATTGTGGTTTATATACACAATAGAATACTACATGGCAATGAGAAAGAATGAAATAGGGCCTTTTGTAGCAACGTGGATGGAACTGGAGGGTGTTATGCTAAGTGAAATAAGCCATACACAGAAAGACAGATACCATATGTTTTCACCCTTATGTGATCCTGAGAAACTTAACAGAAGACCACGAGGGAGGGGAAGGAAAAAAAAGAAGCTAAGAGAGAGAGAGAGAACCAAACCATAAGAAACTCTTAAAAACTGAGAACAAACTGAGGGTTGATGGGGGGGTGGGAGGGAGGGGAAGGTGGGTGATGGGTATTGAGGAGGGCACCTGTTGGGATGAGCACTGGGTGTTGTATGGAAACCAATTTGACAATAAATATCATATTTAAAAAAAAGAATACTGCATTAGTGAGATTGTATATTTCCCATGGTATTACATAATATTACATAGTAAGTCACATCAGATCAGTTCGTTCGATTTCTAACAATGTAAGGTTTGGTCATTTGGTTTAGGAAATGTTTGTCTTATTTCTGCATTTTAGTGGCGTTTATATCTCTTTGTGTTTAATAAATAATCTGTGTGGTGATACTTTTAAAATACTTCTAAAATATGTGAATATCTTGTCCTTTTACAAAATTAGCCACCATTAATAGTCCTTGTCTGAATCAATTTTTATATCTTTTGCCTAAATCAATGTTTACACTCATTAGTTGTCTAAACATGGTGAATTTTAAAATTCTATAGTGATTTCTATAGTTATTAACTGGTACTTCTTTATAAAGAATTTCTTGGGGCATCTGGATGGCTCAGTCATTTAAGCATCTGACTCTTGATTTCAGCTCAGGTCGTGATCTCACGGTAGTGAGATTGAGCCCAGTGTGGGACTCCACACTGAGTGTAGAGCTTTCTTGGGATTTTCTCTCTCTCTCTCCCCGTCTGCCCCTCCCCCACTTGTGCTCTGGCTCACTCTCTCTCTCTAAAAAAATTAAGAAATAATGTTCTTGCCATTTATATTTTATTAACTATGAACTCATGGATTATTTTGTGTGTCAATGGGCTATAATCCACTAATACAATTATTTTGGTGGTTGGGTGGGGAGTGTTCATAGTGTCCCAAATTTGATCAGTGGAAGCCCTGTCAAATCCTTTAGTATCTTCTTATTTTATCAGTCTCCTGTAGGCAAGTATGGGCAATGTTCTTAAATTTTCACCTATTGAAAAAACAGAACTGTAAGAACTATAAGAACTTCATGAATATGTTGTTGAGTACATTCATAGAAGCAGAGTTGCAAAGTCAAATGGTAACTAAATACAGTAAAACCTTGGATTGCGAGTAACTTGTTCTGCGAGTGTTCCACAAGACAAGTAAAGATTTCTAATAAAATTTTAACTTGATAAACCAGTGATGTCTTGCAATACAAGTTATACGTGGCACTGAATGCCACATGATCACAAGTGAGCCAATGGTTTCTTTCTCTCCCTCTCTCTCTCTCTCTCTCTCTCTCTCTCTCTCACTGTGGGATTGTGGGTGATCATCTCCCATGCTTGGATGTTCAGTCTCAGGCTATGGTGTTTGGCAGAAATCAGTGATTTTGCAAAATGTGGGAAGGTGCCCACAACTGGCACTAGTGTATTTTTTTGTCACTTCAAAGTAGCTATAGACAATCCTTTGCCTTTTCACACAAGAGTAAGCTTTAAGAATGCTTTGCTTCATTCTAGGTCAGGCTGCCTGCAGATATAGACCCTTTCCTCTGCTGTCTTACTGCCAGTTACATTAAATACAGTATACGACCAGAGTTTATTAATACTGTACTGTAGTCAACATGCATGCGAGCATATACAATGGCTCCCATGTGGGAAAAGGTTGAAAAGAAAGGTGGTAGGAAAGAGAGGATTAGGGGGAAAGATAAGAAGGAAATCATCGAGAAGTACGAACAAGGTGTGCAAGTGGCCAAAGATGAAAGATTTTATAAGACATCCACATCTGCATCTGATCTGCAGAGGAGGGGGAGATAAAGGTGAGGAATCGCTCACTTCAAATGGGATTAGAGAGGTGTGTAAAAGGTGTGAAACTGCAAAATTTTGTAGAAAAGCACCACCGAAATAAGCTGTAGCAGTGCAAGAGATGAATCTGTTTAATGACAATGCCATGTCACATTTCTGCTAAGTCCTCAAAAGGAGGTGAAAGCAAGTGTCATTGGATAAGTTCCTTGTTAAATTGCATGAAAAGAAAAAGATTCTACTGCGCTAATAAATACCAATGATTCCCTTAGTGATAGTGAAAGTCGTCCTACACAATAACCTTCCTCTCTCTTGTCTCCCTCACATCAGCCACAAAGGTTTTCAAAGGTAAGTGCAAGTTAATTTGTTTACTTTTCTTTATATTTTGTATCTTCTTTATTATGTGGTATTATGTTACAGTGTTATAATCATTTTTATATGAATATTTTTGAGTTTCCATTATTTCTTATGGGGAAATTCGCTTTGATATACAAGTGCTTTGGATTACAAACATGTTTCAGGGCCAATTATGCTCAAACACCAAGGTTTTACTGTATGTCGTTTTGCTAGATATTCATCAACTATCCTTATTAGAGATTGTGTCAGTCACAGTCCAGTCAGGAGACAGAAACACATAATAATCTGAAAAGAAAGAAAGTTTAATATAATGAATTATTAACTAGCAATAGGTGATAACAGTGACAGCAGATTGGCTACTATGGAGTAAAGAAAAGCCTAAAGAATATAGAAACGTTGGATACAGGGAAAAACGACTATCCCTGAAGCTAAAGCAAAGTACAAAATGAAGAAAAATATCTGAGGTTCCCACCACCATACAAGATGTAAGTAAGCGAATGAACAAATGAACAAGTGAATGAATATGTACCTACGCACATACACACACGCACACACACACACACACACACACACATACATACATAAAATGCCCTTTTGCTCAAAACTTTACCAAGTTATTAAGTTAACTTAACTAAGGTAACTAAGTTACCTCTTATTCAAAAGAGGTAAGATTTTGAATTGTTGTGAATCTTATTCACAAGAAATGGTATTACACTATATCCTTTCATTTATCTTATGAGTGAAGTTAAACTTTTGTGTGTCATTTTATTTCTTTTTCTGTAAAATGTATTTTCATGTCTTCTATTTTTCTAGCAAGTTTTTGGGTTTTTTAATTGGTTTTTAGGAGTCCTGTATATAATTAAAGAAATTACCCTTCATCTGTGACATACATTATAAATATTTTCTCTAAATTTGTCATTTTTAATTTTACATTATTTGTCATGGGATTGGGGATTTGGGGATTTTTTTGCCTTATTTTAGTCAATTCATTAATCTTTTGTTTAATTGTATCTTGATTTTAAGTCATGACTAAGAAAACTTTCCCTATACCTAGAAATTCATCCACGTTTCTTTTAGGACTTGTATAGTTTCATTTTTCTATATTTGTGAATCAACAAGATTTTATTTATTATGATATATTTTCCCAAATGACTACTTAGTATTTAAAATTTTTAATTTCTCCACTGATTTGAGATGACATACCTATCATCTACTAACTTTTTATATGAATTTTCCATAATACCTAGAAAACTGAAAAAAAAATGAGGGTTTAGTTTACCAAGTGTTTAAAATAAAACATATTATAAAGCTTTTATAATTAAAGTAGTGTGGCATTGGTATAGAAATAGAGAAATACACCAATGAAAGAGAATTTAAAGCCAAAGTACAACAGAGGTCAAGAAAAGGGACACATCCAGTTATGAGTTTCAGCCTTACAGTGGTGTCCATGAAGTAATGGAATTGGCTGAAACTACTGCATAACCAAATATGCTTCAAGTTTACTAACTTAAGAAAACAACCATTTTATTATATCTCATAATGTTTTGGGTCAAAAGTTCAGGCAAGGCTTAGTTGGGCCATGCTTCTTCTTGCTCAACATGGCATTCATAGAACAATATTCAGCTGGCAGATGAATTTGTGTGTAAAACCCTGTAGCTTTGGGGCGCCTGGGTGGCTCAGTCAGTTAAGTGTCTGACTTCAGCTCAGGTCATGATCTCACAGTCTGTGGGTTTGAGCCCCACATCAGGCTCTGTGCTGACAGCTCAGAGCCTGGAGCCTGCTTTGGATTCTGTGTCTCCCTCTTTCTCTGCCCCTCTTCCAATCCCCCCGCTTCTCTCTCTCTCTCTCTCTCTCTCTCTCTCTCTCTCTCTCTCTCTTTCTCAAAAATAAGTAAACATTAAAAATAAAAATAAAAAACCTGTGGCTTCACTCACCCATATTGATGGGAATGTCTGGAAGGCTGGGCTCAGCTGAGACTGTCATCCAGAGCACCTACAAGTAGCCTCTCAATCATAGACACTTCATGGTAGTAAACACCTTAGATGGTAGCTCAAGGCTTAAGCAACAGTATTCAAATAGACCAAGACAGAAGCTGTGGGACTATATCAGACCTAGCCACAGAATTTATCCAGGGTCTCTTCTTCTACAGTTTATTGGTTACCAGCAAGTTAAAGGCCCAGCACAGATTCAAGATGAGTGTGTGAGTATTTGGAGGTGTGGTTCAGTGGAGCAGGAGTATATATTTGGAAACTGGCTACCAAAAAATGAAAAATGATTTTAAAACAATATTACACAGTGAAGGAAACAATCAACAAAACTAAAAGGCAACCCTGTGGAATAGGAGAATATATTTTCAAAGAACATACCTGGTAAAGTGTTCATATCCAAAATATATAAAGAACTTATAAAACTCAACACCCCCCCCAAAAAAGAAGAATCCAATTAAAAAAATGGGCACAAGACATGAATAGACATTTTTCCAAAGAAGACATCCAGATGGCCCGCAGATACATGAAAACATGCTCGACATCACTTACCATCGGGGAAGTACAAATCAAAACCACAATGAGATAAGGCCTCACACTGGTCAGAATGACTAAAATTAACAACTCAGGAAACAACAGGTGTTAGCGAGGATGTGGAGAAGGGGAGCCCTTTTGCACTGTTGGTGGGAATACAAACTGGTGCAGCCACTTTGGAAAACAGTATGGAGGTTCCTCAAAAAGTTAAAAAATAGAACTACCCTACAACCCAGCAATTGCACTATTAGGAATTTATACAGAGGATACAAAAAATGCTGATTTGAAGGGTCACATTCACCCTAATGTTTATAGCAGTGCTATCAACAATGGCCAAATTATGGAAAGAGCCCAAATGTCCATAAACTGATGAACAGATGAAGAAGGTGTGGTAGATACACACAACAGACTACTACTTGGCGACGAAAAAGAACAAAATCTTGCCATTTGCAACAACATGGATGGAACTGAAAGGTATTATGCTAAGCAAAATAAGTCAGTCAGAGAAAGACAGATACACGATTTCACTCATATGTGGAATTTGAGAGACTCAACAGATGAACATAAAGGAAGGGAAGGAAGAATAAAAACAGAGAGGAAAGCAAACTTATAGGTAATTTTTAAATATGGAGAAGAAACTGAGGGTTGCTAGGGTGGGTGGGGCAGGGGGTTAAATGGGTGATGGGCATTGAGGAAGGCACTTTTGGGGATGAGCACTGAGTGTTATATGTAAGAGGTGAATCACTGGTTCTCCTCCTTAACTACACTGTATGTTAGCTAACTTGAATATAAATTAAAAAAAAATAAATTACAAAAAAAAATAGGTGATGGAAATTAAGAACTGCACTCATGTGATGAGCATCGGCTGTTGCATGGAACTTGAATCACTATATTGTACACCTGAAACTAATATAACACTGTATGTTAACTAACTGTAATTTAAGTAAAAACATTAAAAAAAACTGTATTACAGATGAAAACTTTGAATACAGTGCAAGCAAGAGTCTGGTGCAGAAGGATATAAAGTCTGCTCTGCAAAAGGCCATAGAAGAAAGTTATTAAAAAAAAAACTATATAGTGTTGAAAATGAAAAGAGTAGAGTTTGAAAGAAGGATGGAACACATTGTCAAAAGCTGAAGAAAAGCCCGGGCAGAGAGAAGGATGGAGACGTTGGAAGAGACTCCTGAATTTGTCAATAAAGAAGTCATTGATGGGGTGTCTAGGTGGCTCAGTCAGTTAAATGACCGACTTTAGTTTAAGTCATGATCTCACAGTTTGTGGGTTCGATCCCCATGTCTGGCTCTGTGCTGACAGCTCAGAGCCTGAAGTCTGCTTCAAATTCTGTCTCCCTCTCTCTCTGCCTCTCACCTGCTCACGCTCTGTATCTCTTTCTCTCTCAAAAATAAATAAACACTTTTTAAAAAGAGGTTGTTGATGACTTTTAAAAGAGGTATTCATGTAAGATGATGATTAATAATCATGAAGTCCATATAAAAAGGTTGGAGATAAAAAATAAAAAGTAGGGAATGAAAGAAGAAGTAACCATACCCTTTCTTTATTATGTTGTAAAGGTAAAAGAAATAAATTATTTAAAGCTCTGAAGAATAATCTTGAGGTAGACTCAAATCACTCATTAAATCCCTATTGGCTCTATCAAAACACTTTTTAAAAAGATTATTAATGGGGCTTTTACCCAGTTTTGAAAAATAATATACTAAATTCACTAGAGGGATGCCTAGGTGACTCAGTCATTTAAGCGGCCGACTCTTGGTTTCAGCTCAGGTTGTAATTTCACAGTTCATGAGTTCGAGCCCCACATCAGACTCCAATCTGGCAGTGTGGAGTCTGCTTGAGATCCTCTCTCTGCCCCTCACCCACTTGCTCTGTCTCTCAAACTAAATAAATAAATTTAAAAAAAAGAAAGAAAAGAAAAAAAAGGAAATTCTCTAGATAGTTCAGACCTCCAGTAACTAGTCAGCATTTAATTATCTCCTAATGTGAAATAATAAATTATCAAGTGGAAAATCAGTGAAAATGGCAACAGCAGGTGTTTACTGAATATTTATTACGTGTCCATCACTATCCAGGATGTAAAATATAAGCCAAATTATTTTCCTACATGAATTACAAGGATCAAATGGTACTTTTGTTTTTCATTCTTAACAGATTAATTGTAGTATTGGGACTTATTGTGGCACATAAAGATTATGCAACTCCTACAGGATGAGTTCTACAATGATTTTCAGAGACTCTTGCCACAACTGTAAGCCTCCCCATGCCATTAGCACTATTGTGGTATTGAGGGAGCGTAGCATGAAGACAATGCAGAATAGAACGGATCACATTCTATAGAGTTTATAAAGTGAAAATCATAGTCAAATCATTTATTTGGAGCTAGGCAAGTCAAAAAGAAATCAGAAATTACCGTATATTTTATATGTGTTGTCACCTCTATTTTATAATACATAAAAAAGAAAAGAAAACAATCTTGACTACAGTTGTAAAAAGATAATGGAATCTTCCTTTGTTCACTACATATGTAGTAATTTAAGAATTAAAACATTTTCCTTGAGGAAAAAAATATTCCAAATTTCTATATTGTTTACCCAAATTGTAAATAAATCCAGCTGGTTTAAGGTGAATATTCAGTCAATCAAACAGGTATAGGAGTGGATGTCAAGCTCCCTGAATGCAAGGCTCATATCCATTTCTTCCATTAGAGGATTACCACTATAAAGTTTTAAATTGATTGTTCTCTTTTGCTTTTTCTAGACCATTGGAGCCATCCATCTGCATGAGGGAAGACTGGATCATAGCATAAAAGAAATACAAAGTAAAAGGATAAAAAAAATTGTCTTTGGCATTTAAAATCACTATTTTAATTAAAATAATTTTCTAAATTTCTTTACCCTTCTACCAAATATCCCAATTTACCATAACAGCAAATAAGAATGGATGACTTGGATCATAAAGTGCTCTTTTCTTAAGTTTTTATTTATTTATTTTTAAAGAGAGAGAGAGAGAGCCTGAATGGGGAAAAGGCAGAGATAAAGGGAGAGAGAGAATTCCAAGCAAGTTCTGGGCTGTCAGCACAGAGCTTGGCATGGGCTCAAACTCACGAACCATGAGACCATGACCTGAGCAGAAACCAAGAGTCGAATGCTTAACCAACTGAGCCACCCAGCCACCCCAAAGTGCTCTTATCATATAGAGAATATTCCTCTTCTAGTGACCCATATTTGAAAAAGGATATGATGTGGGTTGAGGAAACAAAAATAAATAAATAAAAAGTCCACTATTTTCCTAGAACTAGAGTACAGCAGAAGGCAGAAAAAGAGAAGATAGGAAGAAGAGAGCAAGTAATTATTTCTTTTCCACCTGGAGAGAAAGGAGGCATGTGAGATATGTCAAAGAGAGTAGAAAGAGATCCTTTTGTCTCTGGAAAGCAGCTCACTTGCTGGCTGCCCAATACATATTTGAGCTACTGCCACCCCAAAGTAACCTGAATTGTACAGCATGGTCAGGACTGGGATTAGCTCAGAGCCAATGCTGGGGAGTTTCCAGAAAGATGATTCTCTAATGAAGGGATCACAGCAAATCACTTAGATGGGGATGAATGTAAGTTACACCAGACCTGAGAGGGGTCAATAGTGCTTTGAGGGATTAAGAAAAGGTCAGGCCACCCAGTGACTACCACCAGGCCCTGGCTAAGTAGACAGAATCCAGGTCCCTAGAACTAATGGGACAACAAAGTAAGTAGTAACCACATGGACCGAAGACACTGTCCCTAAGTCAGTCAGAAAATCAAAGGCTGAAGACCTTAACTTTTCCTTTTTATCATGAGCTTGCATAAATCGTTATCTCACCACCACTCCACCTCCCACATATACAATCACTTTCTTAGGGAATACCTAGGAATAGAGGTAGACAACTGAGAAATCTGGAACACTGAGGTTTGATTTTTTTTTTCTTTGAAGACTTGAGCATTACTGGAAGGGGTTATTTAAATTATCCAATGAAAGGACAGTGACATCATCAATATAGTACCATAACTTCAGTACCATTCACGAGAAGACCAACTAGCAACTATCTACAGATAGTCACCACTCTGAAAATCCCATAACCGAAGGGTGAGGCAGCATTCCTGTGGACAACACAGACTGAGAAGGACCACACTAGAAGAGTAAGAGGGCGGTTCACTTTGACCACATTGCCTCTCCTCCAGACCAGCCCAGAACTGCACCAAGAGACCCCCCGCCCCGCCCCACTCAACCCAGGCTTATGGTTTCTTCAATGAGAAAAAAGAACCCAAGGTGATATCCAGATTCTCTAAGCATTGCAAAATTCTTCCTGGGAGGTTCACTAGGTTATCAGCTCACAGGAATCACTGGAGAAACCTGTAGGGCTCAACCACTGGGGATCAGATAGAGATGTTGGAAGCAGTGCCTGATTTGGGTCCCCAGCAAATAAGCCACACTGGGAGCAGGAAAGGGAGCAAACTCTTAATCCTTTCCAACTGCTCCAAATAGCCTCCAGCTCTGCTCCACCAGGAAACATAGCCACAGACACCTGGCATATCCATGGGGCACATATTATGGCCCAACCAGGTAGAGAGCCAAGCCAGCAGCCCTACCCAAATGTTGGGTGTAGCCCCTGGATCTGGGAAAACCAGAGAGCCTGAATAGTGACCATGACCAACCTCGGTGTCCAGCCTACCTCCTGACCTAGAACCAGAGCCTAATATAGGATCCTGCCTGACTGCTGACCACAACCTCCAGCCTTGCCCAGGCAGAGAGCCCAGGTGATGGCCCCACTCAGTCGTAGAGCAAAGCCTGAAGTCCCATCCAATGAGGTAGCACAGACAGCAAACCCACCCAACTATGGAACTCAAGCTCCAGCCCCACCTAACCATAGGGTACAGCTGGGTTTCTCTATACCAACAATAAACTATCCAAAAAGAAAGACGAAAATTCCATTTACAACGGCATCAAAAACAATAAAATACATAGGAATAAATTTAACTAAGGGGATGAAAAATCTGTATACTGAAAACTGTAATTGTGGATGAAAAAATGAACATAAATACAAATGAAAAGATATCCCTTGTTCATGGTTGGACGAGTTAATTTCGTAAGATGTCCATACTACTCAAAGCAAGCTGAAGATTCAATGCAATCCCTGTAAAATTTCTATGGCATTTTCACAGATATATAAAAACCGTGCTAAATTTCATGCGAAATCACAAAAAACTGTAAATAACCAAAGGGATTTTAAGAAAAATAAAGCTGGGGGCATAATACTTCCTGAAATGGATTTATGTAAGGCCTGAAACTGTAAAACTCCTAAAATAAAACATAGGGGAAAAGTTACCTGATATCATTCTGAGCAGTGTTTTTGTTTGTTTGTTTTTTGTTTTTTTGTTGTTGTTGTTGTTGTTGTTTTTCATATAAGACACCTAAAGCACAAGCAACAAAAGCAAAAATAAATAGGTGGGAAAAGATTAACCTGAAAAGCTTCTGCACAGCAAAAGAAATGATTTAAAAATGAAAAGGCAACCCATGGGAGAAAACATGTGCAAATCGTATATCTGATATGGTATTATTATCCAAAATATATAAGGAACTCATACACTTCAATAACAGACAAAAACAACAACAATAACAACAACAACAACAACAACTCATTTAAAGTGGACAAAACACTTGACTAGACATCTTTCCAAAGAAGATATATAAATGGCCATCAGGTATATGAAAAAGTGCTCAACATCATTAATAATCAGGAAAATAAAAATCAAAACATCAATGAGATATCACTTCACACCTGTGAGGACCACAATTATTAAAAAGACAAGAGATAACAAGTGTTGGTGAGGATGTGAAGCAAAGGGAACCTTTGTCCACTACTGGTAGGGATGTAAATTGATATAGCCACTAAGGAAAACAGTATGAGGCTTCCTACAAAATTTAAAAATAAAACTACCATATGATCCAGCACTCCCATTTCTAGGTATTTATACAAAAGAAAGCAAAGCATTATCTGGAAGAGATATCTGCACTCCCATGTTCATTGCATCATTATTTCCAATAGCTAAGATATGGAAACAACCTAACTGTCCACCAACAGATGAATGCATAAAGAAGTGTGGTGGACATATGTGCAATGGAATATTATCCATCCGTAAAGAGAAGGAAATCCTGCCATTTGCAACAACATGGATGAACTTTGAGGGCATTAAGCCACACAAATGAAGACAAATACTGTATTGATCTCCCTTATATATGGAATCTTAAAAAAAAAAAAAAACCTCAGAAACAGAGGACAGAATGGTCATTGCCAGCAGTCGATAGGGTTGTGGGGGAAAGAGGTGAATGTGATTAAAAGGGTACAAAGTTATAAGATGAATCAGCACTGGGTATCTACTGTATAGCATGGCATAGTATAGTTGAACAATTTGAACAATAGTGTATTGTATACTGGAAAGTTGCTAAGAGTAGATTTTAAAAGTTCTCACCACACACACACACACACACACACGGCAATCATGTGAGCTGATGGAGATTTTAACTAACCTTATTATGGTAATAATTTTGTAATCTGTATGTATGCCAAATCACCACTTTGTACTACTTATACTCACAAAATGTTACATGTTAACTATATCTCAATAAAGCTGGAAAAGTAAATTATCCAATAAAACTAATTTTAAAACAGGTTGAACGTTTGGTTCTTGTTCCCTAAAAATCAGAGTAATGGACTTTGTGATAAAGGTCGACACTCCTATACAACAACATTTACAGTGAGATCTCTCAACGTTCAGGCATTTATGTCGCAGTGTAAATTAAACATTTTCATCATGCTACATTTTTTCTGTGGCCAACTTTCCATAAAGTGCTGGACATGTAAGTGGTAATAGAGGTTGGAAAAAATTGTACAAGGAAGGAGAAAGAAAGAAAATATGTCCTTCATTTTATTTTTTTCAGAACTGATATCACTAAGAGTTTTGTAACATGTAGACATGTCTATGATAATTTCCTAACATTTGTTAAGTCTCTTTCCTCCTAGCGTTAGTAGATGCTAACAGCAACATAAATCAGAAAAATAGTGTCAATCTGGAGTAATATAATTATTTCTTACTCTAAAGAGTTCCATTGATGCCTGTTATTTATTAGTCAGCTAAAGAGAAAAAATACAAGACCCTCACAAAATAAGGTAGATTTTTAAGGCAAATAACTCATGGACTCTCTAAACTCAAATAAAATTATTACCCCAGGAGAATGTTCAAATGCAAAAGCAAATGGTTCTTCTCCCTCCACATATCTGGATTTAAAAAGATTTAATGGAAAGAGTAGGCAAGAGTATAGGATTAAAATATATCATAATAACAATTTCAGTGTTCTAGAAAAGAAATTCCTTTTAGAAAAAAAAGGGGGGGGGAGAAAATATAAAAGAGAAGAACACAAATAAACTATTATTACCCCTGACACAAAACTCACTGGTTTATTAGTCTTTATCCTTGGAATGTTCACAGCTCATAAAAAAGTTCCAATTAGAGTCGTATTCAGATTATATATTGCCAAGTTTACTATAAAGAAATTTACTACCACTAAGAAATCTTCTGGACATACAAAATGCTTAAGCAATAGCAAACTACTAAAGAGAGGAGAGCAATTCCAGTATGTTAGTGGTTTCAAAGATACAAGTGCTAGAAAGGAAGTGAAATTCTGAAGATAAAGAAATGTAACTAAAGTATATTTCCTATGAGGCATATTAATTTACTTCCATATTACAAAGGCCTAACTTAAACCATATGGGGAAAGAAAAGCATCAGGCAGATAATACCATATGCATAAATCTATCCCAGGCACTGTATGACTAGTTATAGATTAATTAGATCTTACATTCGAGGAATCTGTATCCTACCGGGAAAGAGATGTGCAAAATACCCAGGATAGGAAGTTACGGTGATGTCCTAGGATTCAGAGGCATGGAGAAAGCGCTCAGTCTTAGGCTGGAGCATTACAAAGAACATAAGAGAGGAAAAGGGACCTAGCTAGTTATTAATTGCATCAAAAAGATGTAAGGGGAAAACACAGCAGACAGAAAAAACACGAGTGAAAACATAAAGGCAGGACAGTTACAAGTAGGCATCCTTACTGGAAGGTAGCAGTTAGCTCATAATTGGGAGATAAGCTAACATTCACCCAAGATGGCTTGCCAGTTGATAGACCTGGGAAGATGCATTTGGGGGAGGTGGTAGATGGAGAGGTGGTGTGGTTTGGACTACAAATCACCTAAGGAAAGGGACTGACGTTGTCTATACAGTATCTTCTCAAAACAGATACTTAGTCAGTGTGTTAAACTGAAATGATTATTGGCGTATGACCTGTATTTACGTAGCACCTTTCATTTTGGGCTTTGTAGGTCACATGCGGTTTGTGGCATATTCTTTTATTTTTACACCCCTCTAAATATGTAAAACTGATTCTTAGCTTGTGGGCCGTACCAAATATTCTGTGTGCTGGTTTGCTTTGAGGCCATCGTTTGTTAACCCTTTCTAGACCAACCTCACTTATGCAAATATGTAGGGACATAAGAATAAAACTGTGGCACATAGATGCAAGGAGTCACATAAAAGACTAATTCTTCATAGTCATATAGGATATACTTCCCAATAAAGGAGTTCATGATAATATCTCAAAAGTATCTTAACAAGGGATTAAATAGGTTATTCTGTCATGTCAATAAATACACAAAGGTACCAGAGTACATTCTTAACCTATGATCCTTCCAATACCCTTGATCTAAATGCTTCCAAAGATCTTGGAAAAAAAGTAAATTAATAACTGTGCCTATAGCCTCCAGGCAGGAGACTGGAGAGTTCATCTCCAGAAAACATAAGGTAGGCCCATAGGAAAGGTCTATAGTACTTCAGTTGGGTGTATTCTAACAAATAGGCCAAAACCATAACTATATGTCTATAGGCATCACAAGGTGCTTGGGCCCTCAGCTGAACTTTCAAATCAACTTGACAATGAGTATGATACAGTGGTAAAAAGCACAGAGCCTGGAAGCAAAGTGTGTAGATTCAAACGTTGGCTCTTTTATTGAAGATCTTTTGGGCAACTTCATTAACGTCTTCTTGTCTCAATTCCTTCACCTTTAAAGGGAGATAATAATGCTTATCACATGAGGTTTTAAGAGAAATAAATGAGCTAGTATTGAAAAGTATTTACAACAGTGCCTGGAATATAAGTGTTATGTGCATTCTTGTTAATTAAATAGAAGGAAAAAAAGGAAGAAAGATGGAAGGGAGGGAGGGAGGATGGTACGAGGGAGGAAGAGGGGAAGAGAGATACAGAAGGAGGAAAGTAATGGAAATAGATCACCTCAAAGTTTATAGCAGTGTTATCAACAGCCAAATATTGAAAAAGCCCAAATGTCCATTGACTAATGAATGGATAAGGAAGATGTGGTATACTACAATGAAATATTGTACATGAAATATACAATGAAATATTACTCATCCATCAAAAAAATGAAATCTTTCCATTTGCAATAATATGAATGGAGCTTGAGTATATTATGCTAAGCAAAATAAGTCAGCCAGAGAACTACAAATACCATATGTTTTCACTCGTATGTGGAATTTAAGAAACAAAACAGATGAGCATAGGGGAAAGAAAAAAAAAAGGAGAAGGAGGGAAACCATAAAAGAGACTCTTAACTATAGAGAACAAACTGAGGGTTGATGGAGGGAGGTGGGGGCGGGGGATGGGTTACATAGGTGACAGGGATTAAGGAGGGCACTTGTGAAGAGCACTGGGTATTGTATGTAATGAATCACTAAATTCTACTCCTGAAACTAAATTACACTATATGTTAACTAAGTAGAATTTAAATAAAAACTTGAAACATTAAAAAAAAAGGGAAAGGAAATCGATGAAAATAGAAAAAAGAAATTAGGGAACAGAAAAACAACTTCACCATAATTAGAATTCTTATCCCCAGAGATCAGAGAAATGATGTTGAATCTATGAAACAAGAATAAAATGCTACTTTTACAAGAATGAAAGAAGGTTAATTTCTTTTGTTTTGATGATTTTACCATGGTTTTATAAGATTTTAACCTTAGAGGAGATGGGAAAACAGACAGAAACTCACTGTACTACTGTTCCAAAGTTATTTAGTTTTTTTCCTCTAAAATTAAAATGTTTTAAAGAAATGAAAGAACATGAAATTAAGGTACATATATATATTTTTCAACTACTTCCTTCTCCAACTATATGAGTGTATATATATATATATATATATATATTCATATACATAACTTTTCTTCCATTCCTTTCTTAAGAAGAAAAATATATGTGTTTGAAAACTGTAATAGACAGTTTAGAAGACAAAATTTATGACGTCTCCAGAAAGCAGAATAGGAAAACAGATATGATCTTTCCCTTCTCTTCCTGGCGTGGAGTTGAGTAGGGACAGAGAGGTCACCAGCAGCCTGGCCGGTGGTACAGAGGAGAAAGGGCTGTGGAGTCCTATGGAGGTATGTACATGGCATATCCACTGAGAATCAAGTATGTGAAGTGCCTGAATGCTATTGGGTGCTGACAGGGATGAGATGACAGGCAGGGGAGTCAGCTGCCTAGGTTGACAGATTTTGTAACACTGGGCAAATTAGTAAGCCGATTGAACGAATGAGCAAATATTGAGGATAAAGAGATCTAGGTTTCTCTTACTACTAGATAATGTATTCACAAACTTGGAAAGGGGAAGGCCAGCAAGAACTCCCAAGTTGTGTATTGAAATTGAAGGTTTTAGTGTGAATTCATAGTTTTCAAATATATGGGTTCATATATACCCACCAAATGCCCAGATCTTGGTTTCTAATTACCACTCTCCACTAAAGAAACCAGGGATGGGGCCCCTGTTAACCAAGGATCCAAATCAGAATTACCTGGAGAGCTTTTCTTTCAAATCATATAACCCCGATCCTGGGTTCTATGATTCTAATTCTGTAAATCTTGAGGCTCCCCAGTATTTCTAATCAGCATCCCAGGTGGAGCCCAATGGACTAGGTGACCTTGATGTTTCTTCTAACGCTGAGGTCTTGTTTCAGTTTGGTTGCTGTTGTTTTAATTGAAAATAAAAATCCAAGTGCCAACTATACAACATGCAACATAATATAGATTCAAAATAAACACTTTTCCTGGGATGAACAAGCAAACTAGATCTTGGAGAGAGAAAGCAATGTACATGCAGAAAAATAATTTATCTCCAGTCATTACCCTCACTCCTTTCTCCCCCAAATTACTGATCATTCCCTAATTTTGCATGTGAATAGAGATAGTTTAAATGGATAGGAAAAGGGAATAAAAAAGTAGCCAGCTATTCAATAGACATTTCTGGAGCTATTGCAAACAAATATGGATAACTATGTCTTATTAGCTTACATTATTACCCTATGGAGCTGAAATAATTGGTCTTAGTAGAATTTAGTGTGTTTGTTGAATTTCCTTTGAAAATAGGTTTATTTCTTTATTTTCTGTAAAGGCTAAATAATCTTATAAATATAATGGACATCATGTGGTTTTAAAAATGCCCTAGAGGGACACATAAGGAAGCTCACACAGGGTTACAGTCTTTACAAAAGAAGAGAAAGTAGTTTAGTGTAGCACTTTTTTTGTGTCTTACCAACCTATAAACACTACAAAATCACAGCCCCATTCTGCAAGTTTTATATGTGACCACAATATTTCTTTGGACACTTTTCAAGAGATCATGAAATAAAGTATATTTTAACTATACTGAATGATAAAGCTATAAGTAGACAGCAGAAATACCTTCCTTCCCTGTTAGAGCAAAATAGGTATTGGCTTGGAGTCCATACCATTCTGTAGTATCTGAGAACTTCCTAACAATCTTGGCGATGATTGAAGTTCAAAGGTCTATGAAAATGACCTTGAATGAGCATCCATTCTGTCAAAAGTTAACCAGCCAGGCTTTGAAACTCGAGATACCTGAATTATACACCGAAGTTCCTAAATTTTCTGTGTGAACGTGGAAGCTACCTCATCCCCTTGTCAGTCAGCCACTCAACAAATACCTAATGAGAGTGCCAAGCACTTAAGTTCAATAATTAACAAAATAGAGACTGCCCTATCCTTAAAGCCTAGTGAGGTAGGAGCCGGGTGGCAGGGAAGCGGGTAGATGGACTCAGGGACTAAATAAGGAAGAAACGTGTCATAGGACGTTTGACCTATGCTGAAAATAAAAGGAGAGAATTTAGGGATCTTAAATAGGGGAGAAAAATGATATGACTCTAATTTCAGAAAAATCGTTGCTATCATAGAACACACATCTTTCCCCAAGACATAATCCTTCATGGAAATACTAAGCTCCTTTGAATCAAAATTATTATAAATTTCATCAAATTAGAATTCATAAAGGCTAAAGTTAGAAAGAATGGCAATAATAAATATCCTCAAGGATGTGAAACAACTTGAATTCCCATACATTCCTGTTGTGAGTAAAAAATTGTAAAGTCACTTTTGAAAATACACTTTCTTATAAGTGAAAATTACACTACATGTGATCTAGAAAGTCCACTCCTTAGTATTTGCTCAACAGAAATACTATATATTAAATAACACTTGTACTGGAAATAACCCAAATGAGCAGCAGAGGAAAAGGTAAACTATAATATATTCTTGCAATGCAATCCAACTTAATAATAAAAAAGGACTGCACTGCTGATACACATATCATGATAAATCTCAGAAGCACTGTATTGAGCCAAGATAGGAAGGGAAGGGAAGGGAAGGGAAGGGAAGGGAAGGGAAGGGAAGGGAAAGTAAAATACAAAATATTTCACAATTCCACTTATATGAAGTTCAACAACTAACAATACTGTATACAATTATAGATATCCAAACTGTGATTGACAGTGGGTGGTGGGGACAAAGAAACTTTTGGAATGTTGTACATGTTATATATCTTGGTGATGGCTAAACTCATCATTTAAAAATCTGGGAGTTTCAGGGGCACCTGGGTGGCTCAGTTGAGTGTCCAACTCTTGATTTCAGCTCAAGTCATGACCCCAGGGCTATGGGATCAAACCCCACATAGTCAAGCTGACAGTGGAGCCTGCTTAAGATTCTCTGTCTCTCCCTCTGCCCCTTTCCCCTGCTCACTCTCTCTCTCTGTAAAAAATAAAATAAAATAAAAACCTGTGAATTTCATGCATGCAAATTTTACTTTAAAAAGAGAATATGTGGTGCCTGGGTGGCTCAATTGGTTGAGTGACCGACTTCGGCTCAGGTCATGATCTCCAGTCCATGAGTTCAAGCCCCGCGTTAGGGTCTGTGCTGACAGCTCGGAGCCTGGAGCCTGCTTCAGATTTTGTGTCTCCTTCTCTCTCTGCCCCTCCCCCGCTTGCACACTGTCCCTCTCTCTCAAACATAAATAAACATCAAAAATAAATCTAGAAAGAAAGAAAGAAAGAAAGAAAGAAAGAAAGAATAGATTCTGTATCTGTTCACTTAAAGCAGAATAAATTAAGGAAAGGCCATTGAATCAAATTTTTATAATCCACAAAGGAAAAAAATGAAAATAAAAGCCATGTTAAGACAACATTTCATTATAGGGTCTCCTTACTTTACTTTCCTCATCCTGGGCATCAGAAACTTGATTATAATAATCAGAAATAATTATAATAATCAGATACTGAGCACTCACTCCATGTTGTGTTATAGGGTGCAGAACACAAACTTACTTTCAGAGAATTACAAACATTAAACAGTAAATTCAGACACAAGTCCCCTATTCTAACTTGCAAAGGAGATTGAGGTGCAAGCTCTGGCCCTGCCTGAATCCTCTACTGTGTGTGCCTATCACTTGTTCTATTCTGATCTGCTCTGATCTGAACTCTTGTTTTATGCTCTGAGGTCCTGACTACTGAAGCCATTTAGTTACGTGTATCTTTTCCTATTAAATCTGGAAATGACTGCATGAACCTGCAGCTCTTAAAAGTGAACTTGGAGCAGGTCCCTGGAGTGGTTCAGTTGGTTAAGGGCCTGACTCTTGATTTCGGCTCAGGTCATGATCTGGCAGCTTGTGGGATAAAGCACCCCGCCTCCCCCCCTCTTCCCCCACCTCCCCTTCCCCCCTCCCCCACCTCCCCCCACCCCCCCCCGCCTCCCCCACCTCCCCCCACCCCCTCCCCGCCTCCCCCACCTCCCCCTCGCCTCCCCCGCTTCCCCCTCCCCCCCACCTCCCCCCCCTCCCCCGCCTCCCCCGCCTCCCCCTCCCTCTCCCGTCTCCCCCTACCCCCCCAGCTCCACCTTGGCTCTGTGCTGACAGTGCGGAGCCTGCTTGCAATTCCTTCTCTCCCTATCTCTCTCTCTCTCTGCTCCTCCCTGATCACATTCGCGCTCTCTCGCTCGCAAACACACTCTTTCTCTCTCAGAATAAATAAATAAATAAACTTAAAAAAAAAAAAGAACTCCGAGCAACAAAGCTTTACAGCAGTGGTTATATGAGCCAGTGGTTATCTGTACGCTCTGTACGTGGATAGTGGGGAACAATTAGACTGAAAGAGTGAAAAGTCTTTGGTGTGAAAGGGTGCTTTCTGCTTGGCACACAAAGCTGCCATTTCATTACGAAGATGTCCCTTCTAAAGTTAGCGAACACCCAAGCGTCATAGTGGCCAGGACCACAACTGATATTTGCCGCCTGGGGCAATAGTACAAATGAAGGCCAATGTACTGCATGTCTATATATCTAGATGTGATAAATCTCGCTTTAAAATTGTTAAATAAAATGCCTTTATCTTTATACTTGGATGAATATACATTCATAATCATAGAAATGAAATAGATATATGTTTATATACATACAATTTCATAAATATTTATACATAAATCGATACATTAATTATAATATATATTATGTAGAAATTGATCTATGTAAATAATAATTTTATGAATATGTATTTGCATATAGATTACAATGTATATTAAGTATATATATAAGCATGCTTACTATATGAAAAATAAACTATCAAAGATAAATGAATTTTTTTAATATATGAAATTTATTCTCAAATTGGTTTCCATACAACACCCAGTGATCATCCCAAAAGATGCCCTCTTCAATGCCCATCACCTACCCTCCTCTCTCTCCCACCCCCCATTAACCCTCAGTTTGTTCTCAGTTTTTAAGAGTCTCTTATGCTTTGGCTCTCTCCCACTCTAACCTCTTTTTTTTTTTTCCTTCCCCTCCCCCAAGGGTTTCTATAAGTTTCTCAGGATCCACATAAGAGTGAAAACAAATGCTATCTGTCTTTCTCTGTGTGGCTTATTTCACTTAGCATCACACTCTCCAGTTCCATCCACATTGCTACAAATGGCCAGATTTCATTCTTTCTCATTGCGTAGTGCTCCATTGTGTATCTAAATCACAATGTCTTTATCCATTCATCAGTTGATGGACATTTAGGCTCTTTCCATAATTTGGCTATTGTTGAGAGTGCTGCTATAAACATTGGGGTACAAGTGCCCCTATGCATCAGTACTCCTGTATCCCTTGGGTAAATTCCTAGCAGTGCTGCTGCTGGGTCATAGGGTAGGTCTATTTTTAATTTTTTGAGGAACCTCCACACTGTTTTCCAGAGTGGCTGTACCAGTTTGCATTCCCACCAACAGTGCAAGAGGGTTCCCATTTCTCCACATCCTCTCCAGCATCTATAGTCTCCTGATTTGTTCATTTTGGCCACTCTGACTGGCATGAGGTGATTTCTGAGTGTGGTTTTGGTTTGTATTTCCCTGATGAGGAGCGATGTTGAACATCTTTTCATGTGCCTGTTGGCCATCTGGATGTCTTCTTTAGAGAAGTGTCTCTTCATGTTTTTTGCCCATTTCTTCACTGGATTATTTGTTTTTTGGGTGTGGAGTTTGGTGACTTCTTTATAGATTTTGGATACTAGCCCTTTGTCTGATACGTCATTTGCAAATATCTTTTCCCATTCCGTTGGTTGCCTTTTAGTTTTGTTGATTGTTTCCTTTGCTGTGCAGAAGCTTTTTATCTTCATGAGGTCCCAATAGTTCATTTTTGCTTTTAATTCCATTGCCTTTGGGGATATGTCAAGTAAGAAATTGCTGCGGCTGAGGTCAGAGAGGTGTTTTCCTACTTTCTCCTCTAGTGTTTTGATGGTTTCCTGTCTCACATTCAGGTCCTTTATCCATTTTGAGTTTATTTTTGTGAATGGTGTAAGAAAGTGGTTTAGTTTCATTCTTCTGCGTGTTGCTGTCCAGTTCTCCCAGCACCATTTGTTAAAGAGACTGTCTTTTTTCCATTTGATATTCTTTCCTGCTTTGTCAAAGATTAATTGGCCATACTTTTGTGGGTCTAGTTCTAGGGTTTCTATTCTATTCCATTGGTCTATGTGTCTGTGTTTGTGCCAATACCATGCTGAAAGACAACTGAATTTAACTATTTTTGTGCATGTCTGAGGATTCTACTGATGGGCCGACAATAGTAATATATATTCATAAAATTTCTTTCACACTAACAAAATCACCAATCATGTGTCATAATTGCAATTTTCACATAATTTAGGTATTATTGACAATAATTATCTAAAGAAATATAAAATGTAAATATATCCAAAGTATACACAATTTGAATGTATTTTATAAATGCTACAAAGTAAATATAAAAATAGAGTAAAATTATTCTTGTTTCTGAAAATGTTTTTCCTGAAAGAGTTAAAATTATACATTAACATTAAAAGGTAAAATATAAGTTATAATCAATGCATATTAACATTTCAATTCAAAATTATTTAAATAAAGCCTAAAATTTTGCATTTTATTTTTTGAAAATTTAATCATATTAAGTACTACTATAAAAACAAAACTATTCTCGGGGTGCCTGGGTGATTCAGTCGGTTAGGCGCCCAACTTGGGCTCAGGTCATGATCTCGCAGTCCGTGAGTCTGAGCCCCGCATTGGGCTCTGTGCTGACAGCTCAGAACCTGGAGCCTGTTTTGGATTCTGTGTCTCCCTCCTTCTCCCTCCTCCTCCACTCATGCTCTGTCTCTCTCTTCTCAAAAATAAATAAACGTTAAATTTTTTTTTAATAAAAACAAAGCTATTCTCAAATCTGGTATTGAAATTCCATTTAATTGATAATGTAAAGAATCAGTACCACACTTAAAATGATGTCTAGGCCTACCTATGTACAAATCTAAGAATAACATGAACTGCATAATTTTGCAAAATATTGCTGTCAGCCAGCATGGGCAACTGTTGGACACAAATTGGAATACAAAGAATAGTGAGATATTAGCGCTACAGGAATACTACTAAGTCTTTATGTTATGTCATGTCATGTCATGTTATGTTATGTCATGTCATGTCATGTCATGTCATGTTATGTTATGTTACGTCTTTCTTTCTTATGCAATACATTCTTGGTTTCTGAGAGAATTGGACAAATTAACTTTTCTTTGTTTTTCCCTTTTTTTGTACTTATGCTGCTCACATCCTTCCTGTGTTCCAACATATTGTCCCTCGCCGACTTCAACTTAAGTACAATCTAGAAACCATCACAGAATTTCAATCACGAGTGCTAATGTTTCATAAACACAAGGCAGGGTATATAAAGCCTTTCTTTGGGGCATCTCATCTGACTCATGAAAACAAATGTTTAAGGTCACCTGTTGACTGATCCTGAGTGTCAGAGGCCCCCCGATGTCCTCAAATACATTCATTTTGTTTGTGTTTCTGATAGTGGGACCCTCTAAAATTCAGATAACAGAGCAGATGCCCCTCTAACTCCAGCCTAGGGGAAGTACTGATATTAAGCCCTGGACATAATGCTTCAAATCCCTCATCAGGGTTAAAGACAGTTACATTTTTAAGGAGGCAAAGCTGGCCTTTCCATAGCAAGTTTCAGTCCAGAGGTTTATGAGAATACTAGCTCCCAGATGAGTTGGAAGGTGCTCTTTAAAACCCAAAAGTCCTGCAGTTAAACTTCGGAGGAGCAGCTGCACAATAACTCGCTTCTTGAGAATGCATGCTGCACACTGTCATATTATGATCTCAGAAGAGCCCTAGAGGAAGGAAACCTGTTTAGCTTTGTTTCCATAAAGCATTTGACCACTGAAACCATTTTTCAGCAGAACAGTTACTAACTTCGGTGTTCCTCACACTCAGGGTAGAAAATACTGCTTTAATATTTAAATGTCTAGTACTTTTATCCCCCCATATGTCTTTTGAACTAGCTTTTCTGCTAATGGAATTCATTAACACAGAAAGGAATTTACATTTCTATCTGTTGCCTAAGTCGGCAACTGCCATGACCGAGCAAAACGACGATTTTAGATCTCCAATAAGTGAAACAGCAACCATTAAACAAGGAAATCAATTTTGAGTTCAGACAAGACTAGCTGAAACTTCCTTCCCTGTTGATTTTGAAACTTCCTTTACTGTTAATTTTGGGGGCACTATATGCAGTCCGGCTGAGAACACATCACCTGAGAGAAGTTAGAAGGGGTAAGAGCATTCAAGTTTCCACCTGCTTGCTTACAATGTCACCTACTTAATAATGTGAACATCGATCAACCAAGAGAGACACTTGTCACTTTTTCTTTCCCACAGCTGGTATTATTTGAAATCAATTTGTTTGTCAGATCTTTCATTACAGCTTAGATTGCAGGGATCAAAACATCAAGCCATCTCTAATGGATCAATCCACTTCAAGCCATCTAAACAGCCATTGTCTACAAAGAGTAAATTATCAAATTCAAGGAAAACTTCAGTCATTTATAATTCAGTGTACTAACAGTAACTCCAAAAGACAGACTTTCAAAAAAAAAAAATTACTCCCTCACTATTACAGAAATGGAGAACCTTGACTTAGAAACTGAAACAAAACAAAGCAGACCAGTAGCATCTTCCAACAAACACAAACCGAGAGGCAGAAAACAGAAGCGTCACAGACTTGACAAATAGTAAGCCATTTACTGCCTAATGTCCCTCTTGTTTACCCAACTAGAGGGTCAGAAATCCCATCCTACTTAATTTAGGCTAGGTGCCAAATTCAAAAAAGTTAAAAGTAAAAATCAAAAGAGAGGGAATAGGACATAAGGAGAGTGAATATAGCTTCTATTAGTCATGATACATGTGCATAAATTTGTCAGGCCTCCGCTCAAGTTTCACTGAAGTTCATAGCAGATTGTGGACTGGCCTTAGTTAAGTCTGATACTGAAAGAAGAAAACAATGTATTTCCTCATCAAGTATCAGCCATATTTCTTCCTGGTATTCGAAGTACTCAACTTTTGCGTTAGAAGATTAAATATCTACTTGGGGTGAGAAGTGGTGAGAAACAGGGACAAGGAAAGACGTCTAGAAAAAATGACATAGGAAACAAAGAGAAATTTCCCTTTATTCTGACTTTGCCTTTGAATAGATAGCCTTAAATAAATACATAACTGGTAGACCTAAATACCAAATAGTTATTTTTAAAGTATCACAAACAAGTGACATTTCAATCTAATGGGAAAGAGTAAGATAACAGGTTAATAAGAAAGCAACAGAAAACCAGGGGGGTGGAAAACCTACCCACCCCCCCCATCATACCCGGTCCCCACTTGTAATGAGTGGTTGGGCCTCTATGCTGCTGCCTGGGAACTCTGAGAATAGAATATAGAAATAGGCTACATTAGGCTGGTTCAATGAAAATCAGAACAAAGCCAGGGTAATAGAGGTCTCCCAAGTTGTGGACTGTTTTGCAATGGCCTCACTCTTTGTGGATTTCATCAAAACACACCCTCTGCATCAATGGGAAGGCTTTTTCCGCTCAAATGCAACGTTCAGGTGCTGTTGGGGACCATGGAGAAGAAAAAAGCCATCACCACTCTCACTCCTTACTACGTGCCATGCCTTGGGCCTCATTCTAACTACAGAGACCTAAGAACCCCTTCATTTCTGTTTTATATGTAGAAACCTTTCTGCAGGCAATTAACCCTACAAAAAGGGAAGGGAAATGGACTGCACCTTTTCCCTAGGAAAAGTTCCCAAGATGGGGCGCCTGGGTGGCGCAGTCGGTTAAGCGTCCGACTTCAGCCAGGTCACGATCTCGCGGTCCGTGAGTTCGAGCCCCGCGTCAGGCTCTGGGCTGATGGCTCAGAGCCTGGAGCCTGTTTCCGATTCTGTGTCTCCCTCTCTCTCTGCCCCTCCCCCGTTCATTCTCTGTCTCTCTCTGTCCCAAAAATAAATAAACGTTGAAAAAAAAATTAAAAAAAAATAAAATAAAATAAATAAACGTTGAAAAAAAAAATTTTTTTAAAAAAAGAAAAGTTCCCAAGATTTGGGTGACAACAGTCTAGAGCAAATAAAGGATCCTATTGGAAGGATGGCAGGGAGTGGAGGGGGAGAGCTGAGAAGTAGAGACAAAATGACTCCCTCTTTGATCCATAACAAAATAGACCATTTCAAAATTTTATTTTTTTTTTTGTGATAAAAAGTATTATTTTCTAATTTGCTTGTTTCTCATTTCAAACTTTATTGCATTACAATCTTTAAAACATTTTGACTATTTCTATATTTTGGAATGTATTGAGGTATATTTAATATGCTTTAATAAAATTTTGTGAAAGTTATTTTGTGTATATAAAAACAGATGGAAGATAAGTGGCCTGGGTGGCTCAGCTGGTTAAGCATCCCAGACTCTTGATTTCTGCTCAGGTCATGATCTCACAGTTTGTGAAATCAAGCCCCATGTCAGGTTCTGCAATGACAGCATGGAGACTGCTTGGGATTTTTCCTCTCTCTCTCTCTCTCTCTCAGTCCCTCTCTCCCCCCTCTCTCTCAAAATTAATAAATAAACTTTAAACAAAAAGATGGAAAAGCTATTTCTTGTTGTCAAGGTAAAAACTTCATTTACACAAATGTAAACCAACTCCACTAGTAAAAAAAATGTACAATTTCCCTTACTAACTATGTTATTTGGGTCATCTTACTTATTTAGACTTACTTGTCTTCTGTAACTTGTCATAGACCAAGGAACATGAAGAATAAATTTCTTTTTAAAAAGTTGTTTTTTAGGGGTGCCTGGGTGGCTCAGTCAGTTAAGCATCCAACTCTTGGTTTCAGCTCAGGTCTTGATCTCGCTGTTTGTGAGACAGAGGCCGGCATTGGCCTCTGTGCTGTCAGCCTGGAGCCTGCTTAGGATTCTCTCTCTCCCTCTGTCTCTGCCCCATCTCCGCCTGTGAGCACACACACGTTCTCTCTCTTTCTGTTTCTCTCTCTCTCTCTCTCAAAATAAATACACATTTTTAAAAATATTTTTTTCCTATTTCTTCATTTACCTCCTGTAGTGTTTTTTTCTAATTATTTTTTGGGCTAAGTCACTGCTTCTCAAACGTTGCTGTACATTGGAATAAACTGGGAAGTCTTCAAAAATCTGACAACCAGGGAACACTTCACACCAATTAAATCAGAATATGTGGGAGTGGAAGCCATGCACCTCAGTATTTTTTAAGGACCCCTTGATTCTAACGTGTTGCACAACTTGACAACGACTCTACCATGTTATTTGGTGCATAGATATTTGCAATTCCTGAATCTTCCTTGTGAATCACACCTTTTATTCTTTATATAGTTTCCTTATTCATCTCATTTTATGTTTTGGTACCAGAATCTATCTCGCGTGATATTAAAATAGTTATCTCTGGTGGCTGAGCTGGTTAAGTGTCTGATTTCGGCTGAGGTCATGATCGCGTGGTTCCCGAGTTTGAGCCCACATCAGCCTCTCTGGGGTCAGTACAGAGCCTGCTTTGAATCTTCTGTTCCCCTTTCTCTCTCTGCCCCTCACCCGCTTTTGCTCTTTCTCTCTCTCAAAAATAAATAAACATTAAAAAGAGAGAGAGAAAGAGAGAATTATCTCTGCTTTAGTTGTTTGCTTTTGTCTTGCTCATTTTGGTCACCCTTTCCTTTGTAACTTTTCTGTGCCAACTTGTTTAATGTGGCTCTCTTGAATGCCGCATGTACTTGAGTTCTGCTTTTTGGTAAAAATGAATGCTCTTTTAACTGATGAAATTAGCCATTTAAATGGTTCGATGAGACAGGCATGTTTGCTCTTAATGCTATCATGCTATTTTCTTTGCTCTGTTTAGTATTTTTTCTGCTAACTTAAAAGATTGCATTTTTCTCATTATAGTCTTTAATTCTATAAGTGTAAGTTTTTATATAATTCTCTGAATTCTCTATTTTTATACCTTTTAATTCCCTATTATAAGCAGTTATGAAATTTGTATGCCCTCAGCCCCTCATCCTTTCTTATCAACCTCCATCAACCAGCTTTATTTATTTTACTATGTTTTGGTGTTTACCAATTTACTATTAACTATTCTCATATCTCTATTATTCGAGTTCACTTTAAATTATCTCCTTCAATTTCTGACTATAAAAGATGAGGAAATGCATAGCCATTGCCTTCTTTCTTCTCCTTTTTTCCCCAAGCATTGTCTCAGTTTATATATACAGATATTCCTCAACTCACGGTGGGGTTATGTCCCCATATATCCACTGTGTGTTGAAAATATCATAGATCAAAAATGTATTTCGTACCCTACTCGATCTGTCAAGCATCATAGCTTAGCCTAGCCTATCTTACATGTGTGCAGAACACTTTAATTAGCCTATGGTTGGACAAAATCATCTAACACATGGCATATTTTATGTTATAAACTGTTGACCATTTCATGTAATTTACTGGATACTGTGTGGAAAGCGAAAGACAGAATGGCTGTATGGGTACAGATGGTTGTGTGCATCCTGGCTGTTTACCCTCATGATCATGTGGGTGTCCAGTGGCTGCGGCTCACTGCCTCTGCCCAGCATCCCCAGCATCACAAGAGAATATTGTACCCCCTATCGCTAAACAGGGAAAAGATCAACATTCAAAATTTGGCATCAGGTTTCTACTGAATATGTATCAATGTTGCATCATCAGAAAGTCTAAAAATCAAGCCTAACCATCATATATCAGGGACCGTCTGTACACTGTTTTCACGCACCTTAAGTAATCCTATACCACCGTTATTTAATTTATCAGCTGTGAATGTTATATTTTGATAATGGATATAAATAGAGGGCATAGAGAATATGGAAATGAGTGTGCTTCAAGGCTTCTCCCAGTGCGGTCACTCTTCCTGTAACCTTTATTGATAAGAACTCTTATTGAGAGATAGACTTTATTGATAGATACCTCCTGCTAGCTCTCTTTGTGTGCATTAACTCATCCCCTTTGCCTCTCTGTTGGAACACAAACAGACTCTACCAGTCTGGGCAACCAAATTCCACAGTTGCAAAGTGATGTACTGCTTTAGTACTTTACAGCATGACTGTAACTAACCTTGAAGAAGACGATGCTATTGGTTTTTCTGAAGACTGACTCTACTTTCCATTTCCTCTCTGATCTCTATTTTCTTCGCTTTTGACAACTCATCTATTTATTTTGTCATTTGGGATTTTGGATGTTTCTTACTTTAGTTCAAACTGGAATGCACATTTCTAGGTTTTACTCCCCCCCCTTCAGTCAATTTCCAAAGGAAATAGAAAAATTACTGTCTTTATTTTGCAGAGAGAAAATGAAGTGTTAACAAAACTTCAGAAGAGGAGTCTTTAATGTGGCTATCTAAATAATAGTAGTAATAAAAATAATAATAATATCTATTATATCTAATATTTATTGGGGTTGCCTTTAGAGCATGGGACTCTTGATTTTAGGGTCATGAGCTCAAGCCCCACGTCGTGCATAAGTCTTGTTTAAAAATTAAAAAAACAAAATGGATTTCTGATATTTATTGAACATTTATGGCATGGCAAGAACTGCTCAAAGCACTTCATATCTGCCACCTTCAACCGAACAGCAAATTTATGAAATAGCAGCAATTATTAGCCCATCTTGCAGGTAAGAAAACAGAGGCATCCAGGAGATTAGGTAATTTATATAAAGTTATACAGCCAGGGGGTGATAAATTCAGAGTGCAAACTAAGGAGTTAAGCTTCAAAGTCTTCATTTTTGACCAGTCTATTTTGCTTCTCAATATCTGATGAAGTCAAATTGAATTTTGGGGATTGTGTGACTTTTCCTAAGAGGCAGGAAGCATGTAGTCATGCTCTAATCAGAAGCTATCTGAATGGATTGTGTAGATGGGGTAGAAGAGAATGGACTGGTTCTGATGGGAAACTACTGCCTGTGTTCCACGAAAAGAGAGACAAATAGGTTTCCAATTAACTAATAATCCATGTACAATCAGATTAATGGGGAGAAAGAGAAACATATTTTAGTTCTTTTCAGGACGAGTAGGTCCCAGTACAGTTAAATGAAAAATGATATCCAGTGGATTGAAATGGATTGATTTGATTGATTTTTTTAACCATAGAAGTTGTTTATCAATCAAGCCAAGAACAACATGCTTTAGCCTTTGTAAAGTCATAATAATTTCTGTGCTCATCATAATTACCAATATGACCAAAATAATACATATATAATATTAGTATATAAGCATTAGCCAAATGATCATCTCTCTTGGGTTTCCTGAACAATTTCTTCCACACAGAGTTCCTCCCTTAGAGAAAAAAAGATGACAATAAAAACTACATTCCCATGAAGGTCCAACACCTCACAGCAAAATTCATTCTCCAAGATCTGTCCTTTAATATCATGAGCATTGTGCCTTGCACCAAAAAGACAGCCTCTTATTTTATGTTAATATACATTCTTCAAAGAGACAAGTGAAGAGAAATAGGTCTATTTTTATGTTATGCATGAGAAATTAGGTGGTTAATTTTCAAGGGCTGCTTCAATAAATCCCAATTGAATTAGCCAGTATTAGCATGTGAAAACGATCAAGAGACACTGCACAAACACAATGCAAAATGAATACAAATGATTTGGCTCCAGATCCGATCAAATAAAGTAGAGGATTGAATTAACTAGTGAACAAAATTAAGTGGAAACGACGGCATTTCACAGCTAGTCAGCTGTGGCTATGAAACATAGCACTGAAAAATGTAGACAACTGTTGTGAACCTTTTATTTTTTCCATTCAGATGGATCTCTAAAATGACATATCTATATGTCCTAATCAGACCTAATGTTGTTAGTGATTTGGTGGTTGAGGTCATATTAATGTATCCTGTCTTTTTATATGACATTCAAGGCAACAAAACCAACAACAAATATCTACTGAACATCTATGGCATTCTAGGTCGAAAATAAAATCTTTTTTTTTTCCATTTTATTTAAGTCAGATGGGAGTAGAGGAGAGAGGAGAAACGGATGAGATTTTTCATAAGATTTCTAAACTTCTAACAAGTCTATAAATTTAATTCAGCATAAAAAGCACAATTGTGACATAATAGGAAGAGCTTTGAAGTCCGACATTCTTGAGTTTCAGTTCTAACTCAGTCAGTTATAAGCTGTGCTACTAAGCCTTGTTCTGCTCATCTTTAAAAAAATAAAAGCATTACCCAAGGGATACAGGAGTACTGATGCATAGGGGCACTTGTACCCCAATGTTTATAGCAGCACTCTCAACAATAGCCAAATTATGGAAAGAGCCTAAATGTCCATCAACTGATGAATGGATAAAGAAATGGTGGTTTAGATACACAATGGAGTACTACGTGGCAATGAGAAAGAATGAAATATGGCCCTTTGTAGCAACGTGGATGGAACTGGAGAGTGTGATGCTAAGTGAAATAAGCCATACAGAGAAAGACAGATACCAAATGTTTTCACTCTTATGTGGATCCTGAGAAACTTAACAGAAGACCATGGGGGAGGGGAAGGGGGAAAAAAAGTTACAGAGAGTGAAGGAGGCAAAGCATAAGAGACTCTTAAAAACTGAGAACAAATTGAGGGTTGATGGGGGGTGGGAGGGAGGGGAGGGTGGGTGATGGGTATTGAGGAGGGCACCTTTTGGGATGAGCACTGGGTGTTGTATGGAAACCAATTTGACAATAAATTTCATATATTGAAAAATAAAATAAAATAAATTTTTAAAAAAGCATTTTAAAAACCTACCACAGAAAGTCATTTTATGAAATAGAAATCATATAGTTAAATTCTCCAGCCTGCCATAGGGACGTAACGGAGGCTTCCTCTTATTATTCCAGAGTCAGAGTGGCTGTGTCCTGAGATGCCAGTGTTTCTACTAATGGACAAATTCTCCCCCACATCCTAATGCCACTATCCCAGCACATAAATTGAAACTTACATTTGATGGGGAAGACTACAAATAGTGAGAAGAGGAATCTTAAAATAGAATTTTTAATAATTGACGCCTACTCTGAGTCATAATAATTTTTCAGCTGGGAATACCCCAAAATAACACCTATTATTTTATTAGACTCAGAGCCGTTGCCAAGCTACTGGAATGATAATGCGGTAAACACTCAGAGAGAAAGAAAATGTTGAAGGGCCAAGCAATACCCTATGAACGGAGAGACTATGTCTCTCATAGAACATGGCTTAAATTAAATAAAAACAGCTTCTGCCATGGTTAAAATATTCTTTTTGGGTGTTCTTTAGGGATAAAGGCAGTTGAACAAACACAGAAAGACTCTTCCCAACTTCTAAGCAACGGAGAATGAAGCAATGGCTTTTCTTCTGTACTCAACGCAGGAGTCAATTCATCGTCGCCTGAAAGGCCAGTGTATATGGCACTCCCTTAGGCAGTTTCACGGAAGTGGAGCCAGTGAAAGAACTTTCTGCGGTTGTTATTTATCATCAATACTAAGCGTGTAAATCAACTAAAAAGAAAAAAAGACAAGTCAGAGTTTTAACATCTTGCAATAGTACCAATATAGGCAGAGAAGACTTTGGATTAATTTTTCCTTGCAGTCCCTTTCAAATATTTTTCAATGATGTCAACCCCGGGCCGAAAATCTTGATAGGTCAGCTCTGTGATTGTAGGGTTGTCTTGTATAATTCTGTCTGGTTTTTCTATTACTATAGATGGCTTAAAGTTAAAGATCAGCACTTCCACAGACATTAGCCTTCAACTGACTAATGAAATTCTGTTCTTGATAGATTTTCAGTTTCCGCTCAGTCCAAACATCCCTCCAGGAAACTGGAGGGAGGAAACAGCAGCAACAAGGGTTCTTGATCTTTCTTGCTTACACACTCCCCACATTTATCTTGAAAATATCCAATGCTTCACTTTTATTATGCAGCCTTTCAGAAACACCCATCTGCTTCTAGCTCTTGCTTCATTCTTGATAGTCATTTCCTAGAGGTAGGTGTAGACGACCAATCTATATGCATTGGCCTCTGGCAGTCAGACTGACTGAACTTGCTGAGGTGAAGTTTAAGGCTAGAGTGGACCAGCAGGATTCCCAGAGTGGGATCTGCTAGGGAGAGTGTAGTAATTCAAGTCACATTTTACGCTAAGCAATTACAGATTTCTCTGACAGGTTAAATACGAGCTCACACAAAACTGGACTAAGACTGTGGAGTCCTGTGCTCGGAAATACTCTACGTAACACTTCTGTGGAAAATTATTGCCCACAATAATAAACAATATAATCTTTCAACTCTTCAAATTCAAAGAACCAATCAGTTGAATGAGGAGGAATAAAAGCAGAAAAACGAAATCAATAATTAATGCCGTAAACAGTTATTCTGAATCATGCATACCCAATACCTAATTCTATGAAGAAATTGTCTTAGCTATTTTATCTTGTGCATTAGTGTCCTACAGCACCGTCTAATAGATGGAAACTAAAGGAGTTTGTTCCTGAAAGCCTGAGGTAATTATTTTGGAGTTATTACCCCCATCCTTTTGGCATTACAGCTTCCTAGTTTTTCTTTGATGTCAACTCACTTTCACTGATGCGAAAACCAGAGACACCCTTAAGCATTCCAGGGTACGCATTCCAGAAGAGGTATCCTGACATGCTTATCCTCAGACTCCTGATATTGCTACTTGTACCCCTTCGTGATTCTGTTGAAAAATTCTCCCCGATCAAGTGGCATTATGAGTCTAATTCTCAGAAAATGGATCAGTATGGTGGAGTCATGTGCTATAAATACTCTGTCTGTATAACACTGTATATAATAATAGGATACTGACAAACGTGAACCACTTGGAACCTGAAAGTTCCATCTTCACTTAGCCCCTAAATTCTTAGGTCATTAAAATTCCCTTGGCCTGTTTCCTCATCTACAGAGAAATTTTATTTATTTATTTTTAATTTTTTCAATGTTTTATTTTTATTTCTGAGAGAGAGCATGCAAGCGGGAGCAAGAGAGGGACAGAGAGAGAGGGAAACAGAAGATCTGAAGTGGGCTCTGCGCTGACAGCAGCGAGCCGATGTGGGGCTTGAACTCATAAACTGGGGCTCAAATTCCCAAACTGCAAGATCATGGCCTGAGCCACAGTCAGACCCTCAACTGAGCCCCCCAAGTGCCCGTCATCTACTGAGAAATTTTAGACCTTAAGACCTCTTTCTGCTCTGATATTCTTCGACTTTATAATTCTATGACTCTTTCATTCTGCCATTTCTTCAACCAGACCTAATGCATTTCTCCATCAATGAAGAGCTAAATGTAATTCAATAAATAAGATACAAAAAATAATAATCATTAAGGTACAGATAAATGTCAGGACAGCCTCTCCCCTGATATCCAAATTAATTTTCTCTGCTCTGTAATGCTGTCCTTTCCACATACAACTCTCTCAATCTTTTGACTTGTCTAAATTTTCAACACCTATTTACCTTTTCTTCCTTGATGATCCCTGATTTGCAGATTTTCTAACTTTTCTTAATCAACATAAGGCATGCCTTCCTTGACACCCTATCTGGAGCCCTTGACTGTTCAATATTCAGTGTCCATCACACATCTGTTGAGTATTGTGAGACACCCATGTACCAGCCCCACTACATTGCTATTGACTTTGGCTCCATACTAATATGCTTGGGACAAGAAATTGAGCAGTGTCTTTTTGTTTCTCAGCTATTTTTCAGGTGTTTAATGAGTGTCTTCTATAGGCAAAACATATATCCTGTGACATATCCTGGAGAAATAAAAGAAAGATGAAGGAAATATCAAAGTCACTTTGAGTACACAAAGACAGAGAGACAACAGATAATACAATGTACAAAGAGAACACACTGAGTACAGGAGGCTGTCTTAAAGGCAGGAGGTTCCCCCTTGCAAATTCTTTTTAAGCACTGAAGTTGTTGGAATTTCCTTCTAAATTGGGAGCATTGGCTTATTTTAAATATTTTTCTTTTTCATTATTCAATTATTTGAATGGATGTTATATGCACATGATATGAAACTCAAAATGTACAAAAAGGTACACCATAGGAAAAAAGTCTCTCCCCCCACCTTTCTTTCTATACTCTTAATTTTCCTCCACAGATGCAACTAAAATGTCTTAGAAACACAGCTTTAAAGTCAAGTTCCAGTTTTATGATGAGTGATGAGTTGTCCCCTGATTACCGGGGCCGCTGTTACATGATGAACTGAGTCTGAAAAAGAGTCCCTGCTTTTCCAACTCCATGAACGCATGTGCATTTTGAATGATTATATGCTTGAGCAAGCAATCTATTGGCCAGTAGAATTCTCTTGCTGTCTCCACTAGCCATGTGCTGACCTATACCATCACTATCTCAGGTTATATTTATTATGTTACCATGGATTTAATTTGAGGCTAATATTTAACTTCTGCAAGATCCAAATCGATGCAACTTGTTGGATACAGAGGCATTTATCTGTGTTTATCATGCGACAGGTATAAATCTCAACAAAATTAAGATTTATTCATGCCTGCTAATCTAATCCACTCTGTTCCAGTTGTTCTGAAAGCACTGAATCAAAATTGATAATCATTCTAGACCAGAATCATCTGACAGATATTGTTTTCTTAACATTTATTGAATCCAATTGAGAGAGCAGGGCAGTGTGTTTGTAAAAAGTAATATTAAACCAAGTACACAAAATGAAAATTTGAGTTTTTATAGAAAATTCTGCTTACTTTTGATATACAATCATCATTCATTATTGACCTTTTTAAAAATACCTGAAACAGGACCACCTCGGTGGCTAAGTAACTTAAGCATCTGACTTATAATTTCAGTTCAGGTCATGATCTCAAGGTCACGAGACCATATCCAGGTCCATATCCAGGTCCCCACTGGACGTGGAGCCTACTTAAGATTCTCTCTCTCTCTCTCTCTCTCTCTCTCTCTGTCTCATAAAAAAAGAAACACAAAAGATTTATTTTTAAAAAAGTAAAAATAAAAATACCTTAAAAAGCTCTTCAATATGTCTTAGTAATTTCCAAAGTACATCTCTAGCTAGTTTGATAGATCTTGCAGTAGGTTAGAAAAGAGCAGAACAATAACACTAATAAAATGCCAAAGTCTAGAGGTCTCGGCAAAATAAAAGGCTCTTCATTAAATATTTTCCTCAAATTTGATTTTTAAATTAACTTAACCTGGAAGTTATGAGAAATTTTTTATAGTTACTCAGCTATTTTTATGTAAGATGAGTTTTTACACAATAGATTGGTTGTATTTTCTTAAGGGTTTTTAAAAATAGGAATCGTTAGTATTAGCTCTTGATAATTATTCTCCAAAATGATAACATTCTACTAAAACATAGCTTGTGGATGTAAAAACAGAAGTTTATGATTTACTTGCCCAGCCATGATTTGTGTGAAGGGAGAGGCGTGTCTATTCAAGGATCTATCTCGAACACCTCTGGGCCTGTCTTATATCCCACAGCACTCTGACCTGGCTTCTAAAAGCTGCACATTCATGACCCATTGATCATTATCTCTGAAAGGCACATCCAGAATTTTCCAAGTCCCCAGGCAACTACTTCTTTCAGTGTCATGGTAAGGATAGACACCAGATTTCAAAGAATTAAGACAATGTGAGAAAAATATGAGTTGAAGATATTTACTTTCCAGATCTACTCAATGAAAAGAAAAGAATGAAAAGATGAAGTTAGTGGCTCTTTTATATTATGTGAATATTATGAGAATGTACTTGTATATTGTTTATGTGCTTAATAACAGAAAAATGAAATACATAGTTAAGGGAGTTAGTCATATAGGATGACTTTGGGTTTGAGTTCTTAAGGATAGGAAAATTCTATAATATTTGAGAGCAGAATGGAAAGAGCATATGAAGAAAAGGTAAATACCGAAATGCTGGAAAGAAGGGAAATCTTTATAGGAATAAGTCCCTAGGGAAGTGTCCGCATAGTGGATCCTTAGATCCCAAAAGGTATGGAAAGCCTACAATCTCTACATATCAGTTAGGATTGTTGTTCTGCTTTATGTAACAGAAACCCTATGCTAGTGGCTAAACCAAATAGTGATTTTTCCCCCCTGACGTAAGACAAGATGTGGATATGACAGTCGAGGGCTGTGGTGTGGTGTGGTGACCACCCAATATCAGCAATGTCCCAGTACCTTCTGTCATTCCACTTTGCTTGCCATTGGAAAAACAAACAAAAGAGAAGAGGAAGGAGAAATTGCTTCATCAAGGAAGCAAAATTCCTGGCAGATTTCTGCTTACATTTCATTGCCATGACTATATAACACTGCCATCTCCAGGCAGTCTGGGAAGATGGATTTTATGGCTGTGCATATTATTGATCTCCTCTCCAAAACTGAGGTTCTGTTAGAAGGGAAATGAGTGAGTACATATACAGAAAAACAATTAACAATTTCCGACATAGTTCAAAGTCTTGTCTGTACAACATAGATACATATATTTTCTCCTTTTTCCCAACTGAGATAATAGCAAATTATACCAATATGCAGGTGATATATCTACTTCAAATCCCAGGTTCTCTTGGTACTTTAATATGTTGGCATGTTTGGCAACCTTGAATGCATAAAAAAAAGTAATCTTCCCTCAACATAATCAGCTATAAAGGTACAAACAAATGAATAAAAACTTCCATTCATAATAAAGACATAATTGGGGAGCACATCAATGGTCAACAATCGCATGGACTCCCTGTCCTGGCCATGGAGAACATTCTTTCATGATCTGTAAGCTTCTAGTCTGTCTCTGGGTGGATCTCTTTTGTCTATTGCCCTCCACAGCCGCAAGATCTGCAATCCTGGAAGATCTTTCCATCATCCTTCATGGCCGCAACGGATATGGGCATTTTGGAGGAACTTTCTGGGGGCTCCAAAGGTTTAACAGTACACTTTCCCTGGGTGTGTTCTTGGGTACTTCAGAATTGCTTCCCCAGGTTGAACAGTCAGAAACCATCAATAATCACAAAGATCTTTATAAGCCGTGGTCTAAAAGCTATGACCTTCCTCCCTCCTTGGAAAAGTGGCTAGCTCTAGCTCAAGTTTATCCTTTTTGTTGGCCTTTCCTATGAGTGTCAAGAAGAAACAGAATCCAGAAACAACATAAATTTTTCTATCCTTTCTGCTAAAATAACAGCACATCGTTATTTTCCCAAAACAATAGTCAATAGTTCGATCAAATATTTAACAAGGATCATCAGCTCTGTCCACTTTGCAATATCAGACTTCTCAAATAGACTATAGCTCTTCTTCTCCACTCCACTCATCCACTCATTTCACCACCTTCTTTTTTACTTTCAAAATCCTAAATCTAAGAATCAAGAGTTATTTGGGGACTACGTAAAACAAAATCCCAACTAAATATATTTTTCTTATCTAAACAAGAATGTATTTTGAATCTTTTTCTTCCAAGTATATTTTTCCCTTCACAATACATTTGCTTATGTAACAAGAAGTCCTCATGCTTATGTAACAAGAGGCCCACAAATAAATAGTCCAAGTTTTTTAGGGCTCTGTATTCAGCATATGATCAGTGTTCCAGGCTTTCTACTCTGCCATCATTATCAAGGACTTCTGTCCTCATGCTGTCACTTCATTGTCACAATGGCTGTTCCATTTCCAGCAAGAAGAAAGGAGGGAGAGCAAAGGGAAGAAAAACTTTTCTTGGAAATTTTGAGCAAGCATTTGATCACGTTACAAAGGTCAGAATAGTGTCAGGTGGCCACTCGTATTTATAAGGAAACTCTGGTAAGGCAGAGCTTTTAGCCAGAGACATTGCTCCCTGCCAAACAAAACATAATATCTCCAATGAAGACAGAAGGGAAAAAATTAGATATTGGAGTAGCAATTGTTGGTATCTGCCACACTCTGTGCCCCTCACAGGATTAGGACATATGAGAAGCACATGTCGGCTTTTATGGAACCATATAGAAGATCTAAAGGGTGATTCCCAAGGCCATGCTCATATTGAAAAACAATGATGAGAAGAAGACAGCTCCAGGCTACTGATAATCGACTGAAAATGGAAGATTTTATGAAGAAACACTTTTTAGAGCTTCATTTGTCTCCATGAAATAGAAGGTAAGGAACTTGTTGAGTAGACAAACCAGGTGAGAGTGTGGGATGTCCAATGGAGTGAGTAAGAAGGGACTCCAAAAAGGATGGGCAGAAGTGAAACCTCAAAGTACAAGAACTTATGTCAAAATATAAACATCTTCATGGCTTGATCCTTGGCTCCAGTAGCAGCAATCTCTTCTCGGAATGAAAAGTTGTCCAGTCATCCTTCTTGAAATGCAGCTCAGTGTTGATGCTTTGCTTATCAGCCCCTCAAATCCTCGCTGCTCACTCTCCCTGACTTTCTTTGGTTTTCTTTCACTTTAAGGACACTATTTTCAGTAGATACTCTTCCATTCTCTTGCTTTAATCAACCTTCTTCCTAAAGTTGTTCCAATTATCTTCCTTTCCTTATTTCTCAGCATCATTCATGCTATCTTACTATGGTGTCATTAAAAAAAAAATGTTAGGCTAATTCAGATAATACCTTAGATAATACCAAAAGCAAAAGTACAAAAGCATGGTTTAAATAAGTAAGCTGGTTAAAAATAAATTGGGTTGAAAATTCTGATGTCAGGATCTATAATATTACAAGTTTGAACTGATAAGGACATTATGCCTCATTCCATCTTGTCATACTATGTCACTAGAGATCTAGTTAGCTTTGCAATGCATGGTAATTTACAGAGATAGTACTTCCCCTTTGAAAACTCTTCCAGATGAGGTATCTCTCACATATTTGGCAGGTGATTTCATCTGAATCTGGATCCTTTCCTTTGAAAAGAGGGGACAATACATTGTCAGTGCTGCACTAGATTCTTCCTTTTGACAGTGAATGGTAGGTGTTACACTCCAATCATATTAAAATACTTCTTACTCTCCAGATGCACCATATTGTTGTATGCAACTGGACCTCTGTTAATGCCCCCTTCTGCTTTTAATGTCTTCGACAGCTTGTCTTTGGCTATCTAATTTATAGCATCTGTTTTATACTATAATAAGGAGATTCTAATAATTTTATATGGTCCTGACTGGGAGATAAGGAGCTTCTGTAAGCCTAAACATTGCATATTTTTATTTTAAAAGAAGAAAGTAACCTTTTCAGAAAATTTTCACAATTTCCTTATATTGAAGGGGAAAAGACACTGAGACAATTTTATTATCATACAATTTCCATCAGGGAGCTTTTTGGTCACTTACTGTGACCTTATTGTCAGAGCACAAGTGAAGCATCACTTTTCAGCCTATGTTCCCAAAAACCCATGTAGTCTCTAAAGTTGATGAGAAAATGACTACAGTTTGAACCAAATTAAATTAATTTTACTTTAGTTGTCCTATCCCAATGTCTTAAATAAATTTAAAGTCACAAGAAAGGTAAAGAAATTCACCTTTGCCTTCATTACAACCAATTTTCTTGAAGACATCTTAACACCCTTCTGCTTCCCAATGATGTTAAAATTTGGGGGGATGGGGTGGTGGGGAAGAGGAGATCCTCTAGGAACCAAAAGACTTTTAAAATGAAGCTCCTTTTTGTTCCTCTTATGAATCTAAGAACAGCATGCCCTCTTTACAATGATCCATCAATTCACTTGTCAAACAAATGCAGAAAAGCATAGCCCTTAAAATTCTGAAGTTTCCTTGACCTTTTAAAAAAAAAAGTTGCATGATTCTACTCCTTCAAAATCTGTGGTTCCTAAGTAAATAATAAAAAGTCTCCCCCCCAAAAAAAAAGAAAGAAATGAAAAAGAAAAAAAGAAAAAGGAAAAGGAAAAGAAAATGTTCTCAATCTTAGTTTATGACTATGCAAGGGAAAACAAGAACATTTTAGAAGAGAAACAGCCTATTTGTTAGGTGGGATGTTTTAATGTTCAGACCACCCACCATTTGCTATGAAGCTCTTACCCAGACTGAAACTGTAAACTGAATAAGGCAGAATAAAGTGTCTGACCCAAGCCCCATTCATTGATTCAAAAAATATTTGGTCACCAAATATACGTCAGCTACTGCATGAAGTATTGGTAACACAAATATGAGTGAGATACTACCCCATTTCCCAAAACTCTTACCTGTCCTCTCTTCTTCTTCTCTCATTCTCTTATGGGGAAGACTACTTCTTAGAAATAGGACATCCAAACCAGGTCCAACCCAGTTCATTACTGTTTCCTGAACAGATCTCATTAAGGAAGAGCCTGAGTTTTTCACTTTCCAAAAAAGACTGGAGAATTTATGACCTCAAGGATTAGTTTTAATGGACAAATTTCTTTTGGTGTGGTTTTTATGTAAGTTGTTCCACTTACAGAATAATAGAGGACAAAATATTACGATCATTAATATTTAAGGTGATAGTTTGGCAGTTGGCTTAAAATATTATTTTCAAGGACACTTGAAATAAAGCCTTAAAAAGATGACAAGGGAAGATAGGACAAAATCTTTACAAGAAAAATTTGGCATCAATGTTGATCAGCAAAATCAATTACTTACAGTGACAAGACAGTGAGCTAAGACAGGCAGTGCAGACACATATTCGACTCTTGAAAACTGTCAAAGGCATGATTTCATAAAATTGACTCTAAACAAACAATTATTTTATTTTAAAGGAATCATGCCCAGGTGTCTGGCTGTCTATGGATTTGAGTTCTCTGGCACAAGCTTGAAGATATGGTACACAGCTCTCCTCTTGGCACTGCTTATCAAGTTGATCAATACCTTTTATTGAGCCCCTGTTCCTACTAGTGACTAAAAGTGAACATGGCAAACATGATTTCATGCAATCCTCATAGCAATGTTAGGAATTTTATATTACTTTTCCCATTTTACAGGTAAGAAAACAGAATATGTCATCTAAGAGTCTTTTCCATAGTCAAACAGCTAGTTAATGACCAGGTTAAGATGTAAACCCAAGGACATCAAGCAGTAAAACCCACGTCCTTCACCTGTATGTAAATTGTAGGAGTACAAACCATAGGACTTGTTTTACTTCCTATGTTATAGGCTAGCTGAGCATACATACAAATTGTTTTCACTTTGTTCATTAATTTAAAAAGCATCATAGTGGGGTGCCTGGGTGGTTCAGTTGGTTAAGTGTCCAACTCTTGATTTCAGCTTAGGTCATGATCTCACGGTTCGTGAGTTCGAATCCTGCACCAGGCTGTGTGCTGACAGCACGGAGCTTGCTTGGGATTTTCTCTCCCTCTCTCTCCCTCTCTCTCTGCCCCTTCTCCAAAATAAATAAATAAACTTAAAAAAAAACATTATTCCAGAAACTCTCTTAAGCACTTAACTTAAAATATACTATATTCACAAAATTTTATAAGACCAATAGTATAGTCAACATTTTAGAAGCAGAAAACCAAGACACTGAAAGTTTGAATAAAATGCCCAATTTCATGGGTAGAATCAGATTAGCACTAAGGTTGGTTGACCCCAAAGTCCGTGCAAGTCACACTACCTACCTCTTGCCAACAAATAAAGGAAAAAAATTCAGGTGTGTGTATGATTACAGAAAGTAGAAAAGTTTGAGCCTTCTCACAGAAGTTAGCTGCCAAATCTGTGTAAGGAGACATTCTCTGTTGGTAGAATTATGGAAACCTCAGGAATCTCTCCAACCCAGTCCTATATTAACACACAAACACACTCACACACACACACCCAGTCAATAAAGAACTAATATTTTCTGATGTGCCCACATAGTATGGCAGGAACTTCACTTACGTCTTAACATTTTATCTTCCCAAAGGAAGAGCATCTTTGGTCTTACTTCTTTTGGGGGGAGGTGTAGAGTATTTTATTATTTCTTGACAGTCAAGTGAACTTGGACGAAGTATTAGTTATCAGGATCTTCTTTCCCTCATCTGAGAAATGATGGGGTTTAGCCCAGGAATATTCAAGGTCTTCCAGATTCAGAGTCCTGTCATTAGAATCAGGAGTACCTGCCCTTGCAACGTCCTCAGCTAGCGCTGGCCATCAAGGTAACGTGAGAGCTGAGTGTGTCTGCTGGAGGTCTCATTCAGGTGTCAAAAATCAAGTGTTCGTGTGACAATAACATAAACAGTGAACAATCCTGGGTGTCAAGTGTTTGTCAATAAATGCTTTGATAAATTTCACTGAGAAAATGAGTAAATGAGATAATGAATGTTTTTTTAAAAATAGTATGTATAGTTATATGATTATTTTTAAATAAATAATGATGTCCATGAACTCCCAATTATTGCAGGTAATCAAGAAGCTGGATACCTCTCTTAGGGATGCAATAAAATGTTTTTTTTTCATTGAAAAATTCCAATAAATTATATTTACTTATAAGATTATCCATTTTATTCAGGTTTCAAACTTAGAGTTTACACAGTTTGGCAGTACAGTAAATCTTATAATTTCCTCTGAATTACGTGTTATGTTTCCTTATTAATTTTTAATTTCTTGTTGCATTTATTATTCTTGTCTTTTTTCCATTCTTTTCTTGATTATGTCAACCAATAGCTCATTTTATGATATTGTTTTCAATAAATTACTCTGCATTTATTTGTTCTCGACTTTTCTCTTTTCTAATTTACAGAGTATGCTTTTTACTTACTGTTATACTTTTCTTGGTTTTATTTTGTAGTTCTTTTACTAACTTTTTATGTTGAATGCTTAAGCCATTTACTGTTGTCTTCCTTGTTTTTTTAGTATAAGTATTTAGGGACGTAAATTTTCTCTGAGCAATGCTTAAGATAACTGGAAAAACCCTGATTGATGGTATTTTCATTATCACTATTTTCTAGATATTCTGTGCCTTGTACTTAGATTTCCCCTCTGACTCAAGAGTTGTTCATAAGGAGATTTGTTTAGTTTAGTTTTTAATTCTCAGCTAGTGGAGTAGTTTTGATTTACTATCTGCTGTTCATTTCCTGCTTTATTGCATTATGATCACAGAATGTATTTTAATATTCCTAATATTTGAGTTTATTAAGGTTTTCTTTGTGGTCTAATATAAGAATATTTTGTGACTCTTCCTAAGGTACTTGAAAATAAGATGTATTATATTTTCAAAGTACAGAATTTGATATAAATGTGCTATATAAGCTCATGTCAATTATGTATATTAACTATAAGATATTCCTTTAATAATATTTAGTTCTTCTATAGCCTTACTTTTAATCAGTTTGATTGTTAATGGACAGAGATGAATGAACAAAAGTATCTTCTTGGTAGTGTTTTGTATTTCTCATTTCACTTCCTAAGTAAAATGGTACATTGATATTCAGAAAAGTTATAAATTTATCATGAATCATACCTTTTGGTTATAATGTAAATGTAATTTTTATCTAATTTAAATATTTGGGGCATAAATCAACTTTAACTGGCATTACAATCATAATCTCTGCTGTATTTATTTCTATTTGGTAAGCCTTTGCCCATATTTTTGTTACTTTGTTTCAGTTAATTTAAGTCACTTTATATCTTGTTTTAAAGATATTTGTGATCTAATCTGAAAATCATTTTATTTAATAAGATTTATATTTTTGATATAACAGATATAACTGGTCTTAAGGCTGTTACCAAAGTCCACAACTTTGAAGTCCAAAGTCTCTAAAAATTTATACTTCTAAATTTATTTTAAGACACCTAATCTAAACTATAATGAGGTTAGTTATAGTATTTTTAGTCCACTTTCCTTGAAGACAAGATGTTTGCCAACAAAAGTATCAATGTGCCCAATTAAAAGGTGCTGCTCCAGAGTTCACTGCAGATAGTGAGAAACATGTTATATGCACCATATTACCTTTCTAATATTGGATCAATTCTAAAGCCCAAGATATAGTGCAGCCAAAGGACTTCAGACAAGTGATGGTGCACATGTATAATCTTATATTTTCATCTTTTGTTGCTTAAAAAATAGTTTTATACTCCATGGTCTGTTTTTTGTATTTATTTCTTTCAATAAGACATATTTTGGGTCTAGTGATCACTGATATTACTTGATATAATATTATTAATTTTCTATGTTTCTGGATCATATTCATTTTGCTATGTAATCGATATTAGTGTATGTTAGTGTACCTCCTTTTTTTCAGCTTTATTGAGGTATAATTGAAAACGAAACTGTAAAGATTTAACATGTACAACATGATGGTTTGATATACACATACACTGTGAAATGATTACCATAATCAAGTTAGTGAGCGTTTCTATCATATCACACAGTTGCCAGTGTGTGTGTGTGTGTGTGTGTGTGTGTGTGTGTGTGTGGTGGTATACTTAAGATACACTCTTCAAGGATACAATACAGTATTTTTTACTATAGTCACCATGTTGTGCATTTGAACCCCAGAATTTTTTCATATTATAGCTGACAGTTTATATCCTTTGTCCAGTATCTCCCCATTTTCCACACACCCCAACCCCTGGTATCACCATCTTCCTCTTTGTTCTATAAGTTTGTCTTTTCTCGACTCCACATATACATGAGATTATACAGTATTTGTTCTAGCTTATTTCACCTAGTATAATGTCCTCAAGATTCATCCATCTTGTGGCAAATGGCAGGATTTCTTTCTTTTTATGGCTGGGTAATATCCCATTGCAAATATATACCACATTTGCATTTCTATTCATCTGTCTACAAACACTTGTGTATGTCCATATCTTGGCTATTGTGAAAAATGCTACCACAAACATAGGAGTGAAGATATCTCAAGATACTGATTTAATTTCCTTCAGACGTATACCCAGAAGTGGCACTGTGGATCATATAGTAGTTCTATTTTTAATTTTTTGAGGAAACCCCATACCGTTTTTTATAATTGCTGTAAAACTTACATTCCCATCAACAATGTACAGGATTCCCTTTTCTTTACATCCTTGTCAACACTTATTTCTTCTCTTTTTGGTAATAGCTATTCTAACAGATATGAGGTTATATCTCATTGTGGTTTTCACTTGGATTTCCCTGGTGATTAGTAATGCTGACTACCTTTTCATATACATATTGGCCATATATATGTCTTCTTTGAAGAAGTGTCTATTCGGGTCCTTTGACCAGTTATTAATTAGGGGATTTACTTTTTGCTATTGAGTTGTATGAAAGTTACTTTTATTTTTTGGATGTTAATATGTTATCAAATATATGGATTGCAAATATTGTCTGTCAATCCATACCTTCCATTTTATTGGTTATTTCCTTTGCTATGCAGAAACTTTTTATTTTGATGTAGTCTCACATGTTTATTTTAATTTTGTGGCCTGTTTTTTGGTGCAAATCAAAAAAACAAAACAAAACATTGTTGAGACCAATATCAAGGAGCTTTTTGTGTGTTTATTTCTGGGCTCTCCATTCTGTTGCATTGCTCTACATGTATGTTTTTATACAAGTATCATGCTGTTTGATTACCATAGCTTTCTAATATAGTTTGAAATCAAGAAGCATGATGCCTCCAGCTTCATTCTTCTTTCTCAAGATTGCTTTGGCTATTCAGGATCTTTTGGGGTTCCATACAAATTTGTTTTATTTAAATATATCTATAAAAAGTGCCATTGCAATTTTGATAGGGATTGCATTGAATCTGCAGGTCACTTTGAGTAGTACAGACATTTTAACAATATTAGTTATTCCAGGCAAGGAGCATGAAATACCTTTTATTTTGTGTCTTTTCAATGTCTTATAGTTTTCAATGTATAGATCTTTCACCTCCTTGATTAAATTCATTCCTAAATATTTTGTTCTTTTTGATGCAATTGTAAATGGGATTGTAAATGGGATTTTTAACTTCTTTTTGGATATAAGAACACAATTGATTTCTGTATATTGATTTGTATCCTGCAAATTTATTTATTTATTTGTTTATTTATTTATTTATTTATTTATAGTTCTAACAACTGATTTTCTTTTCTAATGCTTATTTATTTTGAGAGACATAGAGATAGCACAAGCAGGAGAGGGGTAAGGAGAGAGGGGGAGAGAGAGAATCCCAAGCAGGCTCCCTGCTGTCAGCACAGAGCTGGATGTGTGGCTCGAACCCACAAACCATGAGATCAAACCAAGAGTCAAGAGTAGCTTAAACAACTAAACCACTGAGTTCTAACAATTCCTTGATGGAATCATTAGGGTTTCCTATACCTAAGATCATGTTATCTGCAGAGACAATTTTATTCTTCCTTTTCTATCTGGATGGCTTTTCTTTCTTTTCCTTGCCTAAATGCTCTGTCTGCAACTTACAGCAGCAGGTTGAACACAGGTGCTGAGAGTTGGCGCCCTTGTCTTGCTTCCAATATTAAAGGAAAAGCTTTCAACCTTTCACCATTGAGTACAATGTTAGATGTGGATGTCACATATGGTTCATTATGTTGTGGTGCATTCTCTCTATACCTAATCTATTGAGATTTTTTATCATGAAAGAATGTTGAATTTTGTTAAATGTTTTCTCTGAATCTGGTGAGATGATCATGTAGTTTTTATCCTTCATTTTTCCAAGAGCTGAATCACCATCTCTTGATTTGCATATGTTGAGCCATCCTTGCATCCCAGGGATGAATCCCACTTGATTGTGGTATGATACTTTCAATGTATGGTTGAATTCAATTTGCTAGTATTTTACTAAAGATTTTTGCATCTATATTCATCAGGGATATTGGCCTGTAATTTTATTTTCTTACAGTATCCCTATCTGGCTTTCGTATCAGGATGATGCTGGCATTATAGATGAATTTGGGAGTGTTCTCTCCTCTTCAATTTTTTTAAAGATTTTGAGAAGTGCTATTATTCTTCAAATGTTTGGTAAAATTCATCTGTGAAGGCATATGGTCCTGGATTTTTCTTTTTTGGGGGAAGTTTTTGATTACTGTTTTAATCTCTTTATTCATTATAGTTCTGGTCATATTTCATATTTCTTCTTGATTCAGCCTTGATAAATTATATGTTTTCTAGGAATTTACCATTTCTTCTAAGTAATCCAATTTATTGTCATATAGTTATTCATGGTACTCTCTTATGATCCTTTGTATTTCTGTGTTATCACTTGTAATGACTACTCGTTCATTTATAGTTTTATTTAAGATCTCTCTTTTTTTCCTTAGTGAGTCTAGCTATGATTTGTCAATTTTGTTAATCTTTTAGAAAATCAACTCTGAGTTTCATTAATCTTTCCTATTGTTTTTCTTGTTTTCTTTTTTTTTAAACATTTATTCATTTTTGAGAGACAGAGACAAAGCATGAGTGGGGAAGGGGCAGAGAGAGGCAGACACAGAATCCAAAGCAGACTCCAGGCCCTGAGCTGTCAGCACAGAGCCTGATGCGGGGCTCAAACTCATGAACTGCGAGATCATGACCTGAGCCAAAGTCAGACGCTCAACTGACTGAGCAACCCAGGTGCCCCTGTTTTCTTATTTTCGATTTCATTTATTTCTGCTCTGATCTGAATCTCCTTCCTTCCGCTAACTTTGGACGTAGTTTGTTCTTTTTCTTGTTCCTTGAGGTTTCAGGTTAAGTTGTTTGTGATTTTTTTTCTTAATGTAGACATTAATTGCTATGTACCTTTCTCTTAGACCTGCCTTTGCTGCGTCCCATACATTTGGTATGTGTATTTTCATTTTTGTTGGTCTCAAGATACTTTTTTTATTTATCTTTTGATTTTTGTCTTTGACCCATTGCTTGTGCAGAGCTATGCTGTTTAATTTACATGTATTTGTGAATTTTCTAATTTTCCACATGTTTTTTTTCTGGTTTCATACCATTTTAATTGGAAAAAATGCTTCATATAACTTCAATCTTTTTAAATTTCAGACTTGTTTGGTAATGCAACATTCTACCTATCCTGGAGAGTGTTCTGTGTGCGCTACAGTAAGGTGCTGTTGGTTAGAATATTCTGTATATATCTGTTATGTCCATTTGGTCTATGGTGTTATTCAACTCTACTGTTTCCTTATTGATTTTCTGTCTTGATGATCTATCCAAAGTTGACAGTAAGGTACTGAAGTCCCACATTGGTGCATTGCTTTCTGTTTACTTAGACATTCCATGTTGGGTGTGTGTATGTTTAGAATTGTTTTTTCCTCCAGGTAAATTGACTCATTTATCACTATATAGTGACCTTCTTTGTGTCTTGTGACCCTTATTGACTGAAAGTCTGTTCTATCTGATATAAGTGTAGCTATCCTTGATCTCTTGTGATTAACATTTTTATGAACTATCTCTTCCCATCCTTTCGCTCTCCACCCTGTCTGTCCTTAAAGCCAAAGTGAGATGTTTGCACCATATTGTTGGATCTCATTTTTTACCCATTAAGCCACCGTGTCTTCGATGGGATAATTTAACCCATTTGCACTTAAAGTAATTATTGATAGGTAAGAACTTACTATGGCATTGTGTTAATTGTGTCCTGACTGTCTTGTAGTTTCTCTGTTCCTGTCTTCTTCTGTTGGTGACTTCCTTTGTCATTTACTTTTTACACTGGTATGCTTGAATTCTTTTCTATCTTTCATGTATGTACTAGATGTTTTTTCTTTGTACTTACCATGAGGCTGACATAAAATATCTTTTAGTTATATCAGCCTATTTTCAGCTGATAATAACTTGCTTTCAAGCACATACAAAAACTCCATGCATTCAGAATGTGAATAGTGAGTTATCTCTCCAGGAAACTACCCCCTGTAACCAAGTATCGCCTCATTTTGGAGACATCTGCACCATCCTCTGGAGGCTACACTTCTGGAAACCATGCTGTGTAGAGGGCAGCTTCTGCCACCAGCTATTACACCATCTCCCTCCTCTGTGGTAAACATGGAACTTAAGTTGTGCATATCTTGTTGTGCTGTTCTTTCAGCTGGCTCTTTCTGAAGGCTGCTGAATCATCACTCTGCCATGCCCTTCTCTGCTTCCTCCTGCCTGTCTGCCCCTCCCCTTTATCTCCACTGTGTTTTCAATCCAGCTCACCTATTTTGGGAACCAGGGTGTTAACTTCGATAAAAATTGGTGTGATTTTTGTTTCTCATTTTTTATCTTTTATACGTTTTCAAGGAGAAAAAGAGAGAAGTGCTGATTTTATACTATTACATTCATATCAAATGCCTCAGAAAATTCTATGTTAAATATTGCTAATATATATGCCTACATACATGTTTGACAAGAATGAGGAAGATCATTGTCCATCTTGTTCACTGCTATAGCCTCAGAACCGAGACTGATGCCTCACAAGCAATGGATATTCAATAAATACTTGTTAACATAATAAAGTCTCTGCACATATGAGCTGCTGGTAATTCATTTAAAATATCATCATGCTGGTGTCTTTATACAACAACTAAAAGAATGTGGCAAAAAATGTGTATGTGAATGGAGCTTATACACTAAAAATTGAGTAAAATAAGATTGCTAAACATTACATATAAGACTTACTTTATGTTAAAAAGTAAAAACAAAACTGAAGAAAATAGCTAATGTCTACAACCACACACGGATGCCTCTGCACGTTTGACTTTTAAGTTTGACAAAAGAGGTTAGAGTATAAATCAAAGGGCCTTGAGCCTTCCCTGTGTGTCTTTTTGAAAATGAGACTGTATATTACACTTGTGTAATTTGAAATCAACTTTAAAACCATATCTTCTTTTCCTGGAAAATAGCATAGTGTCGTGGCTTACCTGTCATCCTCTCTAGACTTTTGCCACAGATCAGTTCTCAGGAATAGACTCACGGGGAGAGGAAGATCTGCATGAGGAGGTTTATAAGAGAGTGCTCTTTGAGACCAACTTCTCCCAGGTGTGTGGAAAGAATTAAGCAAAGGGAAAAGTTTGTCTGTGATGCAGGTCGAGCACAGGCCTTGACCAATCCCACAGAGATTCTGCAGTTGGGATGCCTGTTCAGAGTTTCCCCCCTCAGGAAACTGAGATAGGCCATTAAATCCCAGCATCAGTGTAAGTGGGTTATATGTCTCTTTAGCTGAGGGAAAATCCCTGAGAAGGATTCATCTAAGAGCTGTCAGTCACCAAGCTTCCAAGCAGCTAGGGCATGGGCTCTTGAGTGCTTTAATCCTGATGTGGGAGTGGAGAAAAATCAGGAGAAGAATCACATGCACAAGTATGTGAGCTCCTAGAGGAGAGCAGTTGTGACTTCATCGTGATTTTTATCCCCAGCCTTTTGCTTACTTTCTGGCACATGACAGAGATTCAGTGAAAACTCATTCAGTGAATGAGTAAAATAATATGTCTGGTAACTATAACATTTGAGTATAAAGAAAGAGATGAGTGATGAAAATGAATCTAAAATAAGTCAATAGGGTTCTGTTATGGTTAATTTTAGGTGTCAACTTGACTGGGCCATGAGATGACCAGATGGCTGGTTAAACATTACTTTGGGGTATGTCTGTGAGGATGTTTCAGGAGAGATTAGCATTTGATTTGGTACACCAAAAAAGACAGATTGTCTCTCCCACTGTGGGTAGTGGCCATCATCCAAATTGTGGAGGGCCTGAATAGAACAAAAAAAAAAAAATAGAGGAAAGTTGAATTTTCTCTCTCTGCCTGACTACAGGAGCTGAGACATAGATCTTCTGCCCTTGGACTAAAACTTAACATCATCACTGCTCCTGGTTCTCAGGGCTTTGGAATCAGACTAGAATTTACACCACTGCCTCCCTTGAGTCTCAAGTTTGCAGGCAGACCACAGGTTGTGGGACTTGTCAGCCTCCATAACTGTATGAGCCAATTCCTTATAATAAATCATATGTATGTATTATCATATGATAATATATAATATATATTATATACATATAATATGTATACACATATATATCCTATTAGTTCTGTCTCTCTCTGGAGAATCCTAGCTAATATAATAATTTATACCAAGAAGTGGGGTGTCAAATACCTGAAATATGGATGTGGCTTTGGACAGGTGACAAAGAGAGGTGGGAAGAGTTTGGGGGTGCATGCTAGATAAACCTGATATTGCTGTGAAGAAACTGTTAGACAATTCTGGTAAAAGCTCAGAAAGAAAAGAAAAAAGCTAGAGAAAGAACCTCCATCTTCTTAGAAAATACATAATCATGCATGTATTGGTACAAATATGGACAGAAAAGACCATCCTGATGAGATCTCAGACTGAAATAAGGAACTTATTGGACAATGGAGAAAAGATGACCCTGTTATAAAGAACTTGACCAAATTATGTTTGTGTTTTATTGTTTTGTGGAAAGCAGAACTCACAATTTATGAAACTGGATATCAAGTCACAAAGATTTCTAAAAAAAAGTGTTGAAGGAGCAGATTGGTCCATCCTGACTAGTTACAGTAAAATGCAAGAAGAGAGAAATGAATTGAAGGCAGAATTGAAGAAAAAAGGATCCAGAATGTAAAAATTCTCAGCCTATCCAGATTGCTGAGAACACTACAGGTGTGGTCCCAAAACCATCTGAAAAGGAAATTAGTATTGGTGTGAACCATGGACCTAATCGGCCTCTCCAGCAGAAACATTGCCAGTTTGAACTGAAACTGTTAGAGACAAGATGAAATGAAGGAAGATGGCTAGACTTCTTAGATCCCACAGGACTGGAACACAGTGCTATTCAACCGCAAACACACATTATTCTTCAACATAAGAGAAGGAGCCCAAACACAATTTAGAGATCATCAAGGCTGTCATTCCCACCACATGTCCAGAGGGCATGGGCATGGTGAGTGGTGTGGGCTCTACTTTAGTTTCAAAGGGCAGGATCACTGCCTGACAGAGCCGTGGAGGCACAGTCCTCACCTCAGTTGAGTCCTGAAAGCTGGACTGCCACCCTAGTGGACCCATAGGGCACAACATGAAGCCAAAGAGGATTGTTCTTAAGTCTTAAGGTTTAAGGGAGCTTGTCTTGTTAGGTTTAAAACCTGCTTGGGACTCATCACTCCTTTCTGCCTTCTGATTCCTCTCGTTTGGAATGTCTACCTATGCCTATCTCACCATCATATTTTGGAAGCACGCAACTTACCCCATTTCATGGGTTCACAGTTGGAAAAGAATTTTGTGTCAGGACGACTTGTAGCTTGGCTCTCATCCATATCTGATTTAGATGCTATTTAGATAAGATTTTGCACTTCATATTTGATGCTGGAATGAGTTAAGACTTCTGAGGTTGCTGGGATGCACCAAATGTATTTTGCATGTAAGAGGGCCATGAATTTGGCTGGGCGGGGGGAGGCTGGGGTGAGATGCTATAGACTGAACGTTTGTCCCCCAAAACTCATATATTGAAATTCTAATTCCCAATGAGTTGGTATTTGCAGGTGGTGTCTTTGGGAGTTTGATCAGGGTTACATTATGCCATGAGGGTGATATACTTATGATGAGATTAAGGTCCTTAAACATACAGGAGGATACATGAAATCCTCTCTGTCATGTGAGGATACAGCAAAAAGGTGTCCATCTACAAAAAAGAAAGAGGGTTCTCATCAGGAATCAAATTGGTCAGAGCCTTGATCTTGGTCTTTCCAGCCTCTAAAACTGTGAAAAATAAATGTTTGTTGTTTAAGACACCAGTGTATGGTATTTGTTACAACAGCCCAAACTGAATATCATTACAGTGATACTCACAAGCTGTGGTTAGCCATAGTAAAGGGTATAGACTGTATCTTATACCCCTTTGAAATCCTTTGAAGTATTTTAGCCAGTCTTATGATCAACTTTAGATTCTATATTGATCACTTTACTGACAATATAGATGGGAACAAACAGGAGGAAACAAGATGATTCATAGCTTTTTAAATAGTTTGGATAAAAGTAGATGAAGCTCTGAAATAGAACAGCAGCAATAGAAATAGAAAGAATTATTTTTAAAATAGGACTCGGTTCTGTGTAGAGGTAAAGGAAAGAGAGGAGTGTAAAAAGACCAGAGAATGTCTTGCTCACCATTTTATGCCCAGCCTCTAGCATAGCACCAAGTATTCAGAAATATTACAGAGAGATCATTAGAAAAGTCAGGGGGAGTGGATGAAGTGACATTCAAAGTCCTTTTCTAGTATATTATTGCATTAAATAGTAAGTAAGTCCTGTACAGTATAATACTCTGGTCCTCTGAAATCACGTCTTATAGAAGTACCTGATAATATACTTCCCTTCAGAGGGAATGCTCATAGGACATACGACAGAGGTCTTTAAAGTATTTTGGGGGCGCCTGGGTGGCTCAGTCAGTTAAGTGTCCGACTCGGTTTCAGCTCAGGTCAGGTTCTCATGGTTTGTGATTTCGAGCCCTACATTGGGCTCTGCACTGACAGCATGGAGCCTGCTTGACATTCTCTCTCTCTCTCTCTCTCTCTCTCTCTGCCCTCCCCCACTCTCTCTGTCTCTCTCTCTCTCAAAAATAAATAAATAAGCTTAAAAAATTAAAAAAATATTTTAAGTATTTTTAAAGTTGTACTTGAAAATACTCAACTGTGAACTCAAATCATATCTGAACATTTTAGAGACCACTAATGTATTTATGTTTTTTATTTTGGACAGTGAGAGTGAATGTTATCAATTTGGACTTAAAGAATACATCTATACTAGCATAATAAGTCCTTTTTTTTAAATATTTTAGGAGTTACTAATTTATATAAAAAATTATTAAGTCGCTTTAAAATACACAGACACACCAAGTTACCCTAATCTCTTCATCTTATAGACTAAGAAATTTACTCTTGGAGAAGTAAAATAATATGCTCAGGACACACATCACATCAGTGGAATAGATGGTGCTGGAACCCAACTGTCCCAAATAAGAGTATGATGTTCTTTTCACTGTACCACCTGGCTGGGAAAAGATGGAATTTTCATTCAGAGAACTTCCTGCTACCACTGTTAGGTAATCACCCTACCCCTTATAGATAATGTGATTGAGTGATTCCAAAAAGCATTTGTGGAACATACAAAGGTCCAGAAAAATCATACCGTTTCTCTAGGGAGTAAAAATTAAAGTCTATAAATTATAAACAAGGGTAATGGCTCTGATATAAAGAAGAGTCACAGCGAGCAAATTAAATCCATGAGCCTGTAGAAGCAGATTTGATTACAAACACATTACCAAGGTGAAGGCCAGGCTGCTGAATAGCTAGAGAAGAAAAGAGAAGTTTTCTGCTTCTTTTCTTATCTGAGAAAAATGCCTCTTTTTTCAATTTCTTTTGTAACCTCTCTTCAGAGATACCTTCTTTTCATCAGCCAACCAAATGTCATTCACCAACACCTCCGTGTGGAACATTCAGTCAAGGGGCACTGCACTCAGCACACTGAGCACTAAAGTCACAGAGAAGAGAAAGGCAGCTGCTTGCAGAGCTCACACTTGAGAGAAAGGAAGCTTCTAGCTTTCTTCCTCAATAATTAAGCCATTCCTATTTACCTCTGACTTCACTACTTTTTCAAGAACAATAATGGGAATGATCAGTGAATTGATTGCTTCATTATGTATAGTGATAACTCATATTTCTTTTTATCTATTGACGACTGTTATTTTCAATTTCGCTAAATCAACCAAGTCCTTCATCCACAAAATACCATAATCTCAGTAGACTCAGTTTGTTAGTTTGATCTTCTTCACCTTAAAAAGACATACTGTTTTTCTCTCTTCACATTGAAGAAGAAGAAGAAGAAGAAGAAATTAGAATAGGATGAGTGTACTTATCCTATACAGAACCAGATAGTAAATATTTTAAGTTTTTCAAGCCATATGGTCTCTGTTGGATCTACTCAGTTTTGCCATTGTAGCATGAAACCATCCATAGATAATATGTAAATGAATGGGTCTATAGGGGCAATAAAATTTGAATTTCAAATAGTTTTCACGTGTCACGAAATATTATTCTCCTTTTTTTTAACCACTGAAAAATGTTAAGGCATTCTCAGTTTGCAGGCTATACAAAGAAGGCCAGATTTGACTTGTGGATTATATATTACCCACCCCTAAATTAATACTTCTTTAACAAATTCTACCTACAGTTAAATTTGATTCAAGGATTTTAGGACAGCAACAACTATCTTAGAACATATGTGACTCCACGGAGGGCTCAAATCATTTCCTGTTGGAGCATGAGATGGTCAAGAAACAGCATCTTTAGAAGGAAAGTAGTCCAATCAGGAAGAGTCCAGTAGAACTGGTAATCAATATTGATGATATTAAAAGTAACCTTCAGTGGTTCTTTGTCCACATTTACCCTCAGTGTAAAAGCAGCAGAATCTTGCTCATGAGATTGCCAGCCTTGCTGAGAGATCATAAGCCATGCCACACTTGTTGGGAAATGATTAATAATAATAATAATAATAATAATTCACTTGCAAAATTACCAAACTTATTAATCGCTCATCTAATATTTTGATTACACCAATAAGAAGCTTACACTATGGAATTCAAATCAAAACTCCATCTTGGTCAGATGCATAGAAAGAACAGCTCATACTTTGATAGACAGGTGTCCGAGTTTTAATTTCATATATCATGCAAATAATTTCAAGTCTTATCCATTTCCACATTTAGGGAAACTAGTAGGGAAATGTAGGCATGCCTAAGTTATGGCTAAGGTTCAAACTCCAAAAATATCAAAACACTTTTATCACCTCATACATGAGTGAGAATTCATGTATCTTGAAGGAACTAACAGAAATATGTTATGCCATTCTCTCTAATTTGTGCTTTGAAAAACCAGGTGTTGTTAGCACTTAGAGGAAACGACACATATTCCTAAGCCCTGCTAATAACCAACACTCTATTGGCTCTTGTAAGATTTAACATCAGCCAGCTGTTCAATATTAATGTCATCTTGCTTTATCTCATCCTTGGCTTGAATTTAGACTTTGATTATAACATTAGTTAAAGAGATCAACTTTAAAAATTTAGAACCAATTCATATGTGGGTAAATGTAATTTTCTCTTCTCCCTACAGCCAATGCATCACAAGAAGTATTTCTCTGCTTCAAATAAATTAGGACCACCGAGTAACTTGTAAACAACAGAGCTAGAGTATGAAGCCAAGAAAACTGACCAATCTGGTGCTCTTAGCCATGCTATCATATTGCCTCTCCCTCTTTCTGTCTCTGTATGGCTAGTAATCTTATGTAAGACAGCAAGAATAACCTTTAGGAGGATTTAACTCTCTAAGATGTAGATTGGAGACCCTGAGGTTGGATTGTGATTGCAGAAATTTTGAAGGATGAGGTGAAAAACATTCCGGTGCATGAATCAACCAAACTTGCTGGATAGACTTGAAGGCAGGGAAAAAAGAAATTACAGAGACAAGAATAATATCTGTATTGATTACTACTTCATTCTACAAATGTTTATTGAGCACTTACTTTGCCTGGGACTGTGCTAGATATTAGAGAAGAAACTGAATAAAATGGACCACAGCTGTGCTCTCCTGAAGCAAGATCTTATTATTAATAGAAAGCAGATTATATATACATAGACTATGTCTAGAAGGCTATACTGAAAACTGGTAACACTGTTTCTTAGGTGGGGCACAAGGTGGATGGAGGAACAGGGACAGGAGATTCATAGATATTCTTTTCATACCTATTGAACTTTAAAATGTGAATCTATTATCTATTTAATCAAATCAAGCATTTAAAAAATATTGGGACCTCATTTATATTCAGAGTTTCTCAATAAATTATGTCATTCTGGGCATTCTCTCACCCGACTAAGAATGTTTTTAATTGTACCTTTTCAAGAACATTTACCAAAATATTTCAACTGTGGTAGTTGGACATTTATAAATTGTCAGCTTGCTTTTTAATTTTGTAGAGTATTTTCTGACCATTTGTCTTCAGGCTGGTAAAGACTATGAAGTGACAGGCCTTTGGTCAGTTCAGATTGAGGGAAAAGTTAACACCTACAGAGAATTGTGTATGTGACTCACTGGCACCCACATGGGCAGGGTTAGGTTTTCCCAGGGCCAGTAAGAGAATATGGAATTAGTACTTTAGCAAGGCTGTTGCCCAGAGCTAGAGAGACAGCAAGGCCAGGTAAGTTTGATAAAGCACAGGACTGAAAAAAAGACCTGATACAAAGACCAGGAGGCAGGGAGAAAGCTGTAAATCACAGAATCTACAGAGAGAAGATCAAAAGCTGGTAGGGAATGGAAAAGGGAAAACAGGATTCTCCAGGGATTCCCATGAACACTGCCATATACTAGATGTTCACAGTTGTCTTTCAGACAATGTGCCCATGTTTCCAGTGAGCTAAGCTAGGGCAGAGAAGACAATTTTGCTACCAGAGGTCTCAGGTTTCAAAGGGTGGAACACTACACGAGATCTCGAGGGTCATTGGGAATCATTTATCTAGCTTGCATATCACTGGCATTACCTAAATGTGCTATATGCTATATCACATGGTTTTATCTCCATCCTAATCTTGTTAGTTTTTTTTTAATATATTGTACTTTCTACTAGTTACTTGTAAAATCATTACACATCACAAAACATCCAGGATAGTATGCAAAATGTTGTTTGGACAATAATATATTTAAATAATACACCAAGAGTAAGAAGCACAAGACCTCTTTGCTCTGTTAGACACAGTCCTTTTTAAAACACTTACTTTGGGAGCACCTGGATGGCTCAGTTGTTTAAGTGCCCAGCTCTTGATTCCCGCTTAGGTCGTGACCTCACAGTTTGTAGGTCCGTGGGTTCAAGGCCCGCATCAGGCTCGGTGCTGAGCGCATGGAGCCTGCTTGGGATTCTCTCTCTCCCCCTCTCTCTGTCCCTCCCCCATGCACAAGTGTGTGTGGTCTCTCTCTCTCTCTCTCTCTCTTTCTCTCTCTTTCAAAATAAATAAAGTCTTAAAAAACACACTTTTTAAAAACTTATGTTTCATTTTTGAGTGAAACTTTTGTTTTGCTCATGACTAAAGCAATACATGCTTATTAGTAATCACTGAGAAAAAAGAAGAAAAGAAAAAAAAAGAAGGAAGCAGAAAGGTAGAAGGGAGAGAGACAAGACATTTCCACTGATACAATTTTGGTGTAGCTCATGTTACTGCTTTTATTATCTTTTACATTCATTTATGGGATTTAAAAGAATGGATGGATAGATGACAGATGGGTTGTGGCCTTTTCACTAGACCTAGACAATTTCTTATTTTACTACAAACTTTCCCTTAAAACCATTTCAATTTCTATATTAGAGTCCATTAGATATAGATTTGTCACAGGTTATACATATCTGTGGTAGCTTGCTTCCCCCGGAAAGCAGACCGACTCAAGTTCAGGGTGTAGAAATTTTAGGAATGAGTAAACACTGCAGGGAAAGAAAGGCAGAAAGCAGGATTAAGCAGAGACAAGTCAGGCTGCTCTGCTGGCCCCACAACAAGTTTGGACAACTCCACAGTGAGCTCTGACGCTAAACTGTGTCGCATGTTAGACATTTATACTCAAAGTTCTACGTCATGGTATGTGGGTTGCCTTGAGAAGGGTGTGTGGCCTTCAGCAACGTGGCTTTCTGCGGACACCTGGAGTCTCTATGACAAACGTACTGCCACTTGACATTGTCTGCTGACAACTTTCCCAGCAACCAGGGCAACAAGTTCTTCCTTGCAGGGATATTTGGACAGTGTAATCACCATGTCTGCAAAAATATTCAATTTAATATAACTTTTCATTTATGTATTTTTATATGCTTGCCAATTATCTTTTATTAAAAATACTCTGGGGGTGCCTGGTTGGCTCCGTTGGTTGAGCATCAGACTCTTGATTTTGCTCAGGTCATGAAGCCAGCGTCGTGGGATGGAGCCCCATGCCGGTCTCCGCCATTGAGCATGGAGTCTGTCTGGAATTCTCTCTCTCTCTCTCTCTCTCTCTCTCTCTCTCTCTCTCCCTTTCTTCCTCTGCCCCTCTCCCTCACCCACTCATGTTCTTTCTCTCTCTCTCTTTAAAAAAAAAGCATGTATTTAGGATTATTTTTTTAGTTTATATTCTCAACTACAATTACTGAGTCAAAATATTTGAGCCATTTTAGGGTTCTTGAAACATGACAAATTGCCCTCAGATAGTTGTTCCAATTCGTACTCAAGCCAGTAGTATACAAGAGCTGCCCATTTTTCAAGTTTATCAGCTTTGGGTATTTTAATTTAAAAGTGATAATCTGACAGGTTAACACATTAGCTGGTTTAAAATTTACTTTCTATAGATTGTCAGTGAATTTTAACATTAATTTATTTTTCTTCAATCAATAATATAACTTCTGTTGCAAATTGTTAATTCACTCTCTTTGCCCATTTTCTTATTTTCACCATCATGGATAGAAATTTTGTTAAGTTTTTACTAAATTCCAGCTAGTTAACATACAGTGTAATATTAGTTTCAAGTGTACAATATAGTGATTCGATACTTCCATACATGACCTGGTGTTCATCACAAGTGCCCTCCTTAATAACCATCAACTATTTAAACCCTCTCGCCACTCAACTCCCTTCTGGTAACCATCAGTTTGTTCTCTACACTTAAGAGTCTATTTCTTGGTTTGCATCTCTCTCTTTATTTCCCTTTGCTTATTTGTTTTGTTTCTTAAATTCCACATATGAGTGAAATCATATGGCATTTGTCTTTCTCTGACTGACTTATTTCGTTTAGCATAATATTCTCCAGCTCTATCCATGTCATTGCAGATGACATCATGGTAGAATTTAAGATGGTTCGCTTATAAAAATATTCCAGTTTCAAAACTTGAAGTTAGTTGCTTCAACGTCATCAATTTTCTTCTCTTTTACTCACATCACTTCATTCATTTATATTATTTGATACTATATTTCTCTATCTTCCCTTCTAGGTGGCAAATTGAAGGGAAGAAAACCATGATGCAAAATAACCTCATCCCAAGTATAGTATAAGAACATAAATCCTAGAAAAGGCCTTAGGGAGATACTCAAGGAAATTTATGGAAATACCATTCATTGATCTGACAGATAGATAGATAGATAGATAGATACTATCTACCAGTATAGTATCTGTCAAGACCTAAAAAATAAACTGAAGAATTACATGATTTTCTTTTAAAACATATGAGCAATTTTGGGCTTGTTATTAACTGACACAGTGTGCTTTGGAAATCAAGAATAAAAAGGCATTAGTAGATATTTATTTTCTCCCTGTAAGCTTTTCATATCTTATTTTGCCACAAGAGCCTATTTGCATGGGGCCTCTCCATTTTAATTCAATCAGTTGCAAATTAATTTTCTGGGGAACAAAAAAGTATTCCTGAGAGACGGTGTATGATTTCCATATTGCTTTTATTTTCATCTTTAGGTTTAAAAAAGAAAACAAAGTTAATGAAGTTGTTAGTAATAATCTTTCTTTCATGTAATTTTTTTAGATCTCATTATGCATTTTTAGTTGTTTTTTTTGGGTTTTTTTTTTTATAGTCAAGGTTCACTGCTATTCAAATGAACATCCACCAGAATACCAATGTATTAATCTTGGCATACACAAATGGACGTGATAAAAGCTAGGAATCAAAGAAAGCTGGAATAAACAGTCTCCATATGTAATATGATTTACAAATATTGAATGCAACCCAGGTTTGCTTTCTTTTGGTGTCCTGGGCTTTATCCACCCCCCCCCCCATTAACTATCCCTCCCACCCAAAGTTAATTTTTCCTCTTTATTGATTTTTCACAAAGGAATTCATGCCAAACACATGTCACTTAATTATAGGGTGATTGCATGCAACTAAAAGGGCACTGATTACAAAAAGACTAAAACACTTAGCAAAGGAGAGACCCAGTTGATGTAGGCTTAGCAGATTATCAAGGTCTTACTGAGTTCTCTCTCACCTCCGTGTCAAAGCTGCACATTTGTCAATGATTCAGAATCCATCTACCTAAAGCACAGCTAAAAATGGGGAATCATAGGCCATGGATGTCTAGTCCCTGACAACAATAATTTCAACCAGTTGTTTTGGGTGGGGAGCCTCTTTAAAAAGTGGAAATTGCTCATTCAAAACTTTCGTGTCCAGGTATTATTCATTGCTCAAGTAACATAATTGTTTTTTCAACTCCTCGTAAGAAAAGAAGGGTGGTGCGGTCAGTTATTAGGAAACAGGGAAGTTCTGCAACCATTCAAGTGGTAGTGAAATGTAAGTCATGAGACAAAAATTACAGGATCAGCAAAACCAAAAGCTTTCAAGGGAAAAATACACTCCGACTCTCTTTGTCTGAGACATCTGTCCAGTTTCTCTCCAGCCTAAGAAACGGAAGCATTTTTCCTGGTTACAAAGCAGGTCTGTGCCTCTCTCTCAAAGTCTCTCTCGCATGACAAATGCCATGAATACACCCACATGGGCCTGAGTGTGCCTTGTTGATTTGGTCGTTCCCAGGCTTCACTTGCTCGACTTCCTAAATCACTGCGATAATGTTGAACTTGTGAAACAACAGTGCTGTGCTAGTGGGTTCTTCATTACTCAGCTGCAGTCTTGAGAAGCTGCCTCGGACAGTCTTAACTGGAAGTTTTTAGCCTTCATCTGTGGAAAAATCCAGGTCCTATCCTCTTTGAAATCAGAGATCAATAAGACTATTTGCATAGTGGTCTCAGAAAGATAGCAATTTTTTTTCCCTCTCCTTTTTGCGTTTAATGTGGCAACTTTGCTGGCTGTTTAGCATTCTGTAATCAGAGAGTAGTTTAAAAGCATTCAAGATTAACTTTGATATTTAGAACCTTTTTCCTAACCATATATCCCTTGGGCATCTGAAGGGCATAAGCCACATCTATAGGGTTCTTTCTTGCTGACCCAATCAGGGCACTGGTAATGAGAGAGAGCTCTTCAAGAGACCTTATGACCTATACCGGCTTATCTAATAAATGAGTATTAGTAACAAAGTAATTGATTCCTCAGGATACAAGCACAGAAAGCATGTCAGGCTGAAACGAATCTCCTTTTTTGCCTTACAAAATACAAAAGGTATAGGGTTGATTTTAGAAAAGAAACAAATCCAATAAATCCATGAATATAATATATAAGCTGATATATATATATATATATATATATATATATATATATATATCCCTACAGTGGGAAGTAGATTTATGGTTTGCCATCCAATGGACAAGGTGACTTGAGTGAAAAATGAAGGACATCATCAAGGGCCAGCCACTTAGTCTTGATTCTGGGACATAGCCAAGAGCCAATAGCCATGAATCATGAGATGGAATAACAAAATGGACACCTCTCCACCATCACCAAACAGCAAATTCTCAGTGGTTAATGGGCTTCTTTTTATGTGTCTCACCCACCAAACTACAGTGAACTAAATGTTTTGTGATGCCAAGTCATATGTATGTGTTTTGCTCATGGTGAATGCTTAATGAGTGATTCTGGGCAATTATGATCCTCCTTTCATGTAATTTTTCAAATAAGGGGGTAGGTTGGCCAGTTCTCATCAGTATTTGTGAGGTGGGGAGAGCCCCTTCTTGTCTCTGACTTGATTCTCACTATCACTTTAAGTGACTTCTCATCTTCCCTGATCAAAACTACCTCTTAGTAAAGAATATGGGATGGAAGCATCTTGAGTCCTAGTGCAATTCCTCTTCAGGATGGCTTCAATAAGATCGGTTGAGTATTTGGGGAGGGCTCTCTAAGATTATGCCCCAGAAAATCCTGTCTGGGATTAGACAATGTCAAAATGATCACAACGGTGATGAAACAGTCACAGGCCATAATCTACTCTTCCTTTGTCTCAGAAAACTTCAACTTTTTTCTATCTTGAAACATAAATCAAGTTTGTCACTACACAACTCAACAATTCATACACATAAAAATATCCCATGCAACCCCCCTTATATCATGGCTCAAAGCCCTTCAACATCTTCCCTTTGCTTATGGTACAAAATTTAAAATCTTTAACGACACTTCATGATTTTACTTACCCCTCCAACTCATCTCAACGCAAACTCCCTGGTTCTCTGTGCTCTAGCCAGAGCTAGAACTTTTCTGAGTTCTTCAATGGGACCTTCTCCATTTCATCTCAGGAGAAACAACTGGGGAAAGCAGTCACTTTCCTTCTCCTACCATTGCCCAGCTTTTGTTATCTATCAAGTCTCCATTGAAATGTTCTGAAGGCACATTAAACTTTTTTTTAAGTAGGGGAATAGGATTAATAGGAAGATGTTATGGGAAATTCTGATTGGGAAATTTAAACATACTAGGTTTAGTGAATACAAAAAAAAATGATTTCAGTGACATTGAGAACAGTAAATAAGCTAAAAAGGACTATGTTATATTTATGAAACCTTAAAAGAGAAGTGGGTCAAGAACAAATAGCCTGAGGAGTACAGAGTACAGCTAAGACTGAACTGTTAGTGCACCTTCCCTGTCCACGATCCCCTTTGCAGTACTGATCATGAAAATGCAACATACAAATGAAGTCAATAGAAACTAAGGGCAGAATAACAGGTGAACTAGCCATCTCTACTCAGGGGGAAATTCTGAAGGGGCATTTGGGAAGGATTTGCCAAGTGCATAAAGCACAAGCTGACAAAAGAATGGGCTCTGTCTATGAACAAAAGATGTGGAATGAGCCTTAGAGCTCCTGATGCTGTCTTGGCTAGGGTATCTGCAAAGCCCCACCTGTTCTGTCTGAGGCGTTGTTTCATGAAAGGAAGACCCAGGGCTCTATGATTGTAGAGTTCATTTTCAAAAAGGTTTAGTGAGTCAGCTTGGGTTACTACTTAGTTGTTAGTTACTAAAGAGACTGCTCTTCCTCTTACTATCAACAAGGAACCCAACTAATGTTTTTGTCGTGATAAATATAAGAGGAGAGAAAATAAGGCCCTGGCCACAATTGTGGCTAAATGTTTGTGCTAAGATTTTTTAAGCTTTGTCTCACTAACTAGACTGTAAGTATCCAGTGAGTAGAATCTGTTTTGCTCACTGTTTTGTATCAGTTGCTTATCACGTTGCCTCGAACATAATAGGGACCCAATAAATACTTAGATGGCTACTGGATGAGTGGCATAGGGAATCCACATGATTGTGGATATTTTTCCACTTGATGTTGGACACAGAGGAATATCCCCAGTACAAAATGAATGCAAAAATGTGGTGAGTGCCAACAAAAAGTATATGGAAAAGACACTCCAGGAAAAATTTTTGCACTTAATGGCAGTCATAGGGACAAGCAGGTTTCCCTTCTCTCTCATAAAAATGTCTAGCCACCATCTCTATCAACATACCACATTCTCTTATATAATGGTTTGGGGTTGGAATTGTTGCAGCGAAGGAAGGGATAGTTCTCTTTCTTATAGATGTCTTGTTTGGAGTGACCATCTTTGAGATGTGTGAGACATATATACATCAGCTCCTGTGATGCTGAAGTTATTGAATTGTCAGTTACAGGATTCCAAAAACTCTATGAAAATGACAAGACTTTGTTTCTTTCAACAAAGACCCTCCAGAACCCCTGGTGACTGAACACAGGAATACAGACAGAGATCCTAAACTGAAGAACTTCCTCTCTGCCTTTAGCAAAGGGAATTTTCAAAAATTGTTTGATTTCAGGGTTTACCAAGCTGAATAGAGGAAAAACAGAGGAACAAGAATTCTGCCCTAAAATCTCAAGGCATGTTCCAGCCTCTGGGTCTGCCCTATATCATCCACACTGTCACCTAATGCCTTGTAGTAGGTGTGGTTCACAGACCAGCAATATCCATATCACCTCAAAACTTAGAAATACAGAATCTGAAGCCTCACTCCAGATCGACTGAAATTGAATCTGTTTTATCAGGCAATTCATGTACCCATTTAAGTTTGAAAAGTACTGACCTGGAACCAATAGTATATGATGAGGACCTTGGGTTTATGTGTTAGACTACATTTTAGAATATTTTTAAAGCTGAAATTTAAAATTGAGGATGGAAAAGATGGTTCTTCAGACACACATAGATGAAAGAATTTCTTTTCCTAGGAAGATGCTAAAATTTAGAAAAGGTCAGAGACTATATCCCGCAGTTCCAAAAGGCAAATTCAAACTAGTCTAGCCAGAAAGAACAACAAAAGCATTAATCATTCCCTTCCAGGCCTTCTGGCTTCAGATATTCTCACAGATAAGAAAGACAGAAGGAAAATGTTCTATCCACAGAAGAAAAGTCAAGAAGTCAGAAAAGGCCCGGTCCTCAAAAGATACTGTAAGAGAAGCCCAGAAATTAGAAACTGTACTCTTGGTAATACAAAAATAGTAATTCTATTTTTCAACCCTCCTTTCTTTCCTTTGCAATGTACCTTAAGTTTCTCTATTTGTAGATAGTTGTACACATTTTATATCATTCCTCCTTTTCTCCATTAGATTATGAATTCCATAAAGAAAATGACAGCTCTTTACCTGATCAAAATAGTTTTTAATTTTTTATAAAGATTTATTACATACCTTTTGACCGCTCACTCTCCAAATATAAAGGACAATTAAATTTCTCCAAGAGTAAGAATGTGATTCAATTCCTCTTGCAATACTCATCTCCCTTTTCTACCTCCCCAGAGCCTTCAGGATGAACTCATGTCACCACCTCAGAGAGATCTTCCCTGGCTTTCCCCTTCTTCCTTTCAACTTCTAACACACTTTGCCCTTCCCTTAACTCTTGCATTTATCCTATGCTGTAAAATTGCTTACCAACTGTCTCTACACTCTCCTGGGATGTCCTTGAAGCCAAGGCCGTCACTCAGGGGGACTCAGAGACTTCCAACTTGAATCAAACTTGAATCAAATGTCTCATTTCACAGCCTATGTTGTCTGATACCGAGTTCCCTTTCTCAGTAAATTTCTGCTCTATTTCCACAGTGGTTCCTCAATTTCTGTTTTACCTCTGTGCGTGTGGTCTCTGTTCAGCGTTCATCCTAATTTGTACACTGACTTCAGTTTTATGGACATTTGCCACAAGAACTGAATCATATTCATGAAGGTAGGAATTGTGTCCAAGATTGATGCACTTTTTCTCCACCAGTTGACTTGCCCCTTCATGTTCTCCCATCTTCCACACAGCTCAATCATGTGACCTAAAGCCCCCTGGAGGTACAATCCAGACCCTGGCCCCAAAACCAGAGCCTATGTTAGTTTGTCTTCCTCAGCATTCAGAACATCTGTTGCAATGATTTTTCCCCAGTGATTACACGTTTATATGCCCAATTGTTCCAGTAATATTTATTTTAAAAACTACTGCATAAATAATCCTAAAACTGGACTCTGAAAGACTTGCTGAACTCATGCAAAATGAAATCCTTAATCTTATGATCTCTTCTTCAGTCCCCCAAAGGAGAGCAAATAAGCCAGCTTGTTTTTCATATGACTTTCTTTATAATAAAACTGGTAATCAACCCCTGTAACACAAGACACACAGAGAAAAATATGAAAAAATAATGTCCAAAATGTAGCTCATTCATCAGGATTCTGAGTTCCTATCCACAGAATCCACAATATATCTGATCAGAAACCCAGTTGAGTGCCTTTACGCTGGCTGGAAGATACACTGGGAGTTGTAGTCTGTTAGGGATTATATTTTAGGAAGGCAGAATTCACACTATGAATTATTAATATGTGGAGTGGATACCAAAATATTTGAGGCATCCATGAATAGTAGACTTTCCCTATATTGACCTAAATATTAGACTGTGAAATGCCAAGAATATCGCAAAAAGTAGTGGGAATTTTCTCAGTCAGGATCGGGACTCACTAAAATGTTTAGTGCAATGATATGTCATCATCAAAGCTATCTTGTAGAAAAATATTTCTGGCAAAAGACCGGATTGGATTCATAAGAGAATAAAGGGATGATGTGATTATACAGACAATAATAAACAACTAAAAAAAACAAAGGGTCATGAGGAACTAAAACTTACTGAGCATTTAATCCTCATGAAAACTTTGGTAGAGACTTATAAAGCTCATCCTTATCTAATTGTCCTTTTGGTTAGGTCCCAGAGAGTATTTACACTTCCCTGTCTTTTTGTGCGTGACTAGTTCTGGCCAATGGGTTGTTTGGCTTCTGAGTCAAAGCATTTAAATGTTTGTGTGAGACCATCAATCAATCCCCTCCCAAATGCTCTCTTTCCCAGCCACAATGGGCCGTTGAAATATTCCTTGGAAAGGATCCTCCTTCATCCTGGATCCAAAATAACTATGATATACAGAGCCATCTGCCAAATAGTGCAGGGTATGTATTGTGAACAAGGTATAAACCTGTGTTTGTTAAGCGACTTTGTTTTGTTGTGTTTATTTAATCATTTCATAAATTAGCTTGAACTGCCATACCCAGTAATCCTGTAGAAGAGCAATTGCCATTCTGATTTTTGGCCAGGGACAATGAGGCTCAGTAAGGTTATCCAAAGTCAACTAGGAAATGTGTACTGGAGGTGGAATTTGTTTTGTTTTGTTGCTGTCTGTTTGTGCTACCAGTGGTTTGTTGTTGTAATTATATCATGCTTGTTTTATGATGTGTGTGTATAGATATAATGTATATATAATTTTTTGTGTAACGCGTATATGCAGATAATTTTTTTGTTTTGTTTTATAACATTTTCCTTGGCTTGACCCTTCCAATGTTACCAAATTGCTTTCTAAAAGGACTATAACAATATTTCCACCCCTAAGGCACAAAACTACTTTTTGCTGCATGCCTGCGAACAAATAACATTACTCTGTTTAATTTTTGTGTGATAACAATAAAGCAACACTTTTTTGTTTATTTATTTATTTTGAGAGAGAGAGAAAGAGTGCGTGCAAACGGGGGAGAGGCAGAGAGAGAGGGAGAGAGAGAAAATCCCAAGCATGAGATCACGACCTGAGCCCATATCAAGAGATCGCTTAACCAACTAAGCCACCCAGATGCCCCAATAAAGCACATTTAATACACATTTCCCTGACCACTTTTGAGTATGACCATCTTGTCTTATGTGTGTTGGTCAGATGAATTGCTCTTTATTAATTGATTATTCATTTACTGTTGTCAAATTTTCTATTGGATCATTAATCTTTTCATTGTCAATTTGTAAGGTCTCTTTCTATATAATATGTGTTAATCACTTGTCTTGTGCTTTGCCTCCCTCCCTCTCTATTTGTATCTATTTTTCCACCTCCCTTACCCCATGGTCTTCTGTTAAATTTCTCAAGATCCACATCTGAGTTATTTTCTGTTTTTAATTTGGTTTGATCAAGTTGCTAGTCACTCTAGTTAATCTTTATTCTGGTTCTACTTTTCAAGTCAGTCTGACAGAATATTGTTTTACCATCGAATTTAACACATTCACATTAGTATCATTTGCAGATACAGCAAATTCCAATCTTTCCATCATTACATTAAGACAACATTTTGTTTGTTTTAGCTTTTTATTTTTTATTTAATCAACTTGTTTTTTCACTTTTATTGCTACTTATCCCAGTTCTATTTTTAAAATTAACCTGACAGAATGTCTTTTAATGGTAGAATTTAACCCATTAAGAGTTAGTATAATGGCTAACATACTTAATTCCATTTTGTTCATCCTTCTGTTAATATATCATTTTATATTTTTGCTTTTTATTTTTTCTTTTGGTTGATCAAGTTTTTATTCATTTCCAGAAGGTATTCATTCTAGCTTTTCCTCTGTAAATGTGGAGCTCTGGTGTGGTGTATTGTATTGTATTGTATGGCATTGTATTGTATTGTATTGTATTGTATTGTATTACATTCTTTCTACAGGTTTCTTACCTTTCCCCATGCACCACGTATACTTTATTTTTTCTGTTCTCTGAAAACCAGATACTGACTACTTCCTCCACCAAAAGTCTCTAGATCTCTTAATTTGTACTCCCACTTTGAGATGAGACTTTTACAAATCTGTATCTCCTTATCACTTACCCTCTAACATCCTACCCATGTTTGAAAAGTGTTAATATTTTTATAATTCTCATTTCCCACTGTGTCAACTTCTATGTTTTTCTAGAGTCATTCACACTTTTAACATTTTTTTAGAATTACCTTTGCAGTATGTCTCTCTTGTTCAAAGAATTCTTGTTTAACATTTATATCACCCATTTCCAAACAGTCTAGCCTTTATCAAGTTAGATATAATCATTAACTTTATATGTATATATGTGTATGTTTATTGAAAGCATCATTCATTGCTCACCACTTATTTCTGTCATTGTCCTTTCTCCCCCATCTTGAAATTTGTGTTCTAATTTGGTTGTGGTTGCTCTTAAGTCCCTTTTTGAATATTTTCCTCTGATTGAGTAAATGGATCATGTTTTTTCTCAATTCTTATATATCCAAAAGTAGTTTTCTGTCACTCTTTAAGTGAGTAATAGGTTCTTAAGATACAGAAGATGGTTAATCTATTATCTTGTAGCTTCCAATATTTCAGATGGGAAATCTGAAGCTAGTTAAATTATCTTCTTTTGTTGGTACTATTAATTCTTTTAATGCTTATATATATAAATATTATCCAGAATGCATACAGGAGGCTTCCGGGGGGAGAGCAGATTATTATTTATTTAAAGTAAATAATGTGTCGGCTCCTATGTGCCCCAATTTATCCCTTCTGGGGCAGTACTATAAAAGTTAAATGTCACCCTATACATACAGTGTCTCTGTTGTCAGTGAAGGCTGTTGAAAATATGGATTTCTACATTTACATAGAAGAAAGAGGAAGATGTTTACTTTCTCATTTTGAGCTTGTTTCCTTGGGAAAGTAATGAAAAGATTCTGTGTTCTCATTTTAATCCTTTGGAATGTAAATAAATTTCTCCAGGGAAAAGATAAGACAAGAGCCTCTAACTTTGGAGCTTATGGATTTCTCTCCAGTCCTGTGTCATTCCCCCTTGAAATATAAGTACACACCTCATACCTCTGCAGAGGTAAATATCTCTGGAGTTCTTACTATCTATCTACAAGTTAACTTCCAGGCTTGTTTTTTAGGTCAGATCCCATATTTCAATAAAACTTATTCAAAAAGCCCTAACTGTGCAGAAACATAAAAATATTTTCTCTGTATCCCATAGGTATTTATTCTTCGTTTGCATGCTTAAGAGTTTCTATGTATTCTTAGAATTCAAAGTTTTGCCAACCTATGTGCAAAAATATATCTTTTCTTATCCAATCTGCCCAAATTGGTGCATTCTCTTAGTCTGTAATTCAAGGATTTATCCAGTGTTAGGACTTTTTTTTTGCCCCTATTATTTGTTTAAGCAATTGCCTGTCCTTCACCTGATCCATTTTCTTTTCCTGGAACAGTAGTTATCCATGTTTGTTCTAGATGCATCATCTCTATCTTTTTATCATCATAGCTTTAAAGTATTCCTTTTACCTCATCTTCCAAGGTATTAATTTGAGATACAACTAAAAATTGACTCTAAAATATGGCAATGTTTTAAATGTAAAGAATTGGAGGGTTTTGTTCAATCTCCTTAAGTGTGTTTATAATTTTTCTTGCTGTTAAATTGTTAATAGTCTCTTTTAGCAGATCTATTTGATGTACTTCTCTCTGGCTGCTGGGCCCCCTAAATTTTTTATTTTCTTGTCAGATCACTGATATTCAGGTATGATAGTTGGACCACCCTATAAGCCTATAAGTAGCAAAGGTAAAGTCTCCCATATTCCCTGGACCAGCAGTATACTAGAAGATGGCTACCAGTCACTCCCAGTTTCCTTGAATATTCCCACCTCAAGAGTGGGAAAACCTAGCTTAACCATTCATCCCTACCTAGGTTTATTGAGGACTGAAGAAATAAGGCAAGCTCATATAGGGCTGATCTGAAACTTTTGTCAAGAGTCTAAGATCTGCTACGTTCAGATCCTCTTCCGAAATTCAATGGTTTTTGCCCATGAAGGAGAAAACCAGTTTCAGCTATCCTTGTCTGGATTCCCCCGAGAGGGAAAGATTCAATTACTGCTAACCCCAGTAGTTACTTTGCTCAAAAGAGGAATCTGGGTTAGAGTCAGGAGTGTAAGTAAAAAACACAAAACTATGATTTGAACCCATTTCCTGAATTGAAGGAGTGGTAGTTGAGTCAAAGACGCTGGATAGATTCAAAAACACAAGGAGGCCAAATGAAAAGTGTTTTTCACAATGGTTGTAGGTTGGGAGTGTGGGGGAAGTATTGAGGATAATCAAAGACTTCTGGTTTGGAAAATTAGTTGAGTAGAGTAATCATGAAGTAAGCTATTTCTCTCCACTACACTCTCATTATATCTTGGAGTTCATTGCCACTGAATTTTCTATGGTTCGCGTATTCTTTGAACTACGTATCTTCTTTGAAGGGACCCAATAACTCTAACAACTATCAAGAAAAGAGGATATTTCAAAATATTTTTACCCTCAGATCTGCTTATGGTCAGGATTACCCTGACCCCAGTTTCCAAATGCATTCCCCCAACATCAGCCCTATCATCTTGCTGCCTATTAGGCCAAGGTCATCTGAGAGCCAGAGAATAATATTATTGGCATAAAAATCAATCCCAATTTGAAGATGTGAGGTTTTATTTATTTATTTATTTTTTAACGTCAGGTCAAGATGCACACCATGACACACTGTGATAAATCGCTTGGCATAGCAGTACTCAGAGTGCAATTTTATAAGCCTATCTTCAGCACTTAAAAGTGTACTTGCAGATAGGGTTAATGGGGTCAATGGGATTACTGATACTTAATCAGTAAAAGAAGCATCACTGTTCACAGTTTCAAAGTGAAATCTGTCTTCTTATTTGTCACCATGTGCCTGAGAACGCCTGGGGTGCACAGCGGTTTTCACTCTTTCTAGAAGTTACAAGACTATTCTACTAGTTTACTTGAGAGTTATATTTATCTGTGTTCTTTTGAACAGGGACTGTTTTTGAAGTGGAAATATATGCTGTGTCCTTGTCGATAGTGGACCCTCTAATAATAATCATAACAATAATGTTGTACCATCAAAAATGATAAACAATGCAGTGAAAGATTAAAGGCTGGGCACTAAGAAACCCAGCTAAAGGAGTGGAAGATAAAAGGAGAAAAACAGACAAAATTCCTTCTCTACTCTAATAAATTTTAAACTAGGGGAGAGTTGAAATGTGGAGTAGCTCTTAGTTATTTACTTATTTATTCTCCATATGGTTCCATAAAAAGTTTAAGACTGCTCATATGAATTGGGAAAGATATCAAAAGAAAAAAAAGAAATTAAAAAGAACATAAAACAGGGATATATATATATATAAAATTGAGTTAGAAATAAGTTTAATTGTAAAATGGATATTATGAAACCAACATGCTTGCCGTAGAAAATAAGTTTGACTGAGCTTTACAGTAATCAACTCTAAAAGGGAAACATTGTGGTCAGTTACACATTTCCCAGTATCTATATGATAGAAACTGTACAATTTTTCAGGAGCACCATAATGATTGTGGAGGATAAAGTCAGGCAGGAATCTCTCTGGAGATTTCTTGTAGAGTTGACTGTGCCATGTAATAACCCCCGTCCTCAATAACATCCTTACACCAAATAAATAGTATGGTTCATAAAACTGTCTCTTACCTTGTCCCTCAGTCATTTTGGGCAACTAGGAAGAGTACATTTTAGTTTGAAAAACTAGTTTACAGGGGGTGTTACATAGCAAAATAAAGCAACAGCCCTCAAATGCTCAGAAATTCTTGGCAAAGACAATGTGCTGTTGCATTGCCCCAGGGCTTCTGGGTCTTCAGAGAGTTCCTTAGACCTTTCAGAAACAGATCTCTGACACCCAGTGGTTTAGAAACTATAAGAAGAGATGTTAACCAAACTCAAAAAAACACACAAACAAACCCTGATAGTCTGCTGGTGAACTAATGCCTAAATTCAACTTCTTTGAGCTCAGCTATCTTTGGGCATGTTTCTGATTTTCCTAAGATGTGAAAACAACAACACAACAACAACTTAGATCTCACACCAGGTTGGGAATGGGGCAGAGGGTAACCAACCCTCACAAGGCATTTGCAATCTACAATCTATAATTCAAGACAAAGGATTGGTCACGTTGAAGGAAAATCCCCAGGTTGGGCTTCAGAGTCATTTTACAAAAACCAAATTATCTATTATCCTTAAGCCAGAGAATATGAAAGGAGAGATTTCAAGTGAATAGGAAACGAAGATCAAGAAAACAAAACTAACATTTTCTGGATCTGAAGGCAATTTTGAATGATGGAGAAATAAGCAAGAGAAGGCTGACAGCAGAAAAGGTACATAAATTCAATGACTGTTTACCAAAATCCTTAAAAGTAAATAATGACATATCATCAATATTAGGTGGGAACATTCATATTAGTAAATATCAAAATAACAGAGTGGGGACAGTATGTGAACAGATTACTACAATTTGCTTTCTCATATCAGCCCTCCAAGAGATCTTTATAAAGATGTATGGATGGTTATTTCTACCTCTTCCTTCTTCTCTAATCCTAGGTGCTAAGTGCAGAAACTGGAGACAAAAATAAAATTGGGCAAAAGGCAACCTAAATATTTTTACACTGCTATCTGAATGTTTGTAATCTAAATGAATGGGGAGCAACTCATTTTAACCTCCTAGTCTCTCGGCTGTCACTCTAGCTTTGCCAATTTCTTCAGTCATTAACTGATTTTACCCACTGGCAAAAAAATATTCATGAATCCTATCTAAAACTAAGAGGCTGAAAAAGAAATTGTCTCACCCGTGGCCCTAAGATCTACTCTCCATTAGAACTAATATCAATCTTAGTCGTGTTGAAGACCAGACATCCTTTGATCAATGGTGTTGAGGCAACTATCAGAGTTACTGTTCAGAACACAGAAATAACAGCAATGACGGAGACCAATATCAGAGCCAAGTTTCAAGGTGCATGAAGAAAACAATGACAAAAACAAAGTAAAGAACAGAGACTAGGATCTGCAAGAATCTGAGTTATGTAATTTGAGTATCTATTGCCCAGAAGCACATTTTCATTTAGGAAATCAAACCAAGAAAAAGGCATGGGTTAGCCTAGCAACCGAAGAAGAGCAATTTCCTACATTACCACCGGGTAAAAAAAAAAAAAAATCCAGAATTTCCAAATTAGAAGTCTAAATTTGAAGCGTTTTAGAAGTCAAAATCATTTTCAAGCCACTAAGGATGAATTGATTTTCCAATACAACAGCAGCAAGCTAGAAACACTTCCTACTCCTTTGAGAACCCCTCCTGTCATCAAACTCTAGCACTAAAGATTAAGAAACTTAAAGACTTAGCAATTATAAGCTTCTAATTGCACATTTTGTTCTTATAAGATTACGTGGTCATTCTGAGCCTGAGCAAATATTTTGAAAAGGCCTTACCAGGAATCTGCATAGAAGGTGTCTTTCATAATCTCAGTCCTACTCCTGTCTTAGAAAATATCTTACTGAAGCATTTGATAAAACCATTTCTACATCAGTGTGCTTGCTCTGCCTTTTTTAAACAAAAGCCTCATTGCAGGCAATCATTCCCAGCCAGCCAGTCAGCTTTGCACCCTGCAACCTTTTAAACATTCCTTCTGTAGCAATGTTTCCAAATCGGGCTGCTTTCAACAAGATACTAATAGATGTTCTGTGAGGAAAAAAATACGTTTACATAGTTGACTAAGCTTGAGGCTGGCTGGTAAAACAAACCTAAATAGATTTCTTAATTACAGGATTTCTCTGGAGTGTTTAGCTCTCCTCCAAAAAGAGGCAGCATTTAGCATCAGTTAAGCCCCTCCTCCCTTTGTTTTAATCCAGAACACTATTTTTACCTTTCAAACTAAATTCCCCTGAATCATAGTTAGTAAGTATATCTTTAAAAGACAGTAATAAGAAAGAGATTGTAGAATAAGAATAGTGCACCTCAGTAAGTGAAATGGACCTGTGCTACAGACATGTGCTGTTTGAAGCTTTCTCCACAGTCAATTCTACATAATGACCAGCTTCTCAAACACCCGAGATGGAGAAACTTGATCTTAGGGCTCTGATGCCCTGTGTTCCAGGAATCAAGCCTGTGTTGTGGCCTCTAGTGAATACCTGGCATCTTTACCGTTTCACCAACCTAAGTGAAGAGATGGGTTTGCCCTTTGTCCCCATCTGTCTATGGCTATCATGAGAGTCCACCACTATATATAGATGCACAGGGAAGTAACCTATCAGATAGTCAACGACAGCCTGATTGGATTAAATAATGCCCGTCAAGCATTAGGCTTATTTTGAGAGTGTTAACGTTGTAGTTGGAAACAATGGGCATGGATGAGAAGCCGGGCCTGCCTGCTCTCCCAAGCTGTTGTCTGAGATCTTTACCAATGAGGACACACCATGATTCCAACATCCCTCCAGAGATGTCAACAGTCCAGTTTAGAAACACTGAGGAATTTGGGAACACTTGGGAAATAAGTATAAATTTTTCCCAATGACAATCAGTTTGGATTAGAACTTAACAAACATATATGGTGGCCAATGGAACCAGGAAATGGTGTCCACGGAGGCTAACATGGTTGTCCAAGGTCATACCTCTGGAACTCTTTTCAACACACCATGTCATTTAGTCCCTTTAATTTTTCTCTTCAGGTACAGTCCAATGTCCCTTCCTCACAGAGCCATGCCTACCAACTTATCTAAAGCACATCTGTCCCCACCAACATATTTTTATTTCATACCAATTATCACAATTTGAAATTCTTTTGTTTACATCTTTATTTTCTATCTTACCCCATTAGAATTTAAGTTTGTGATGCAAGTGTCTTATTCTTTTCGTTGCACTTCATCTTAATAACCCAAAACAGGGGCGCCTGGGTGGCGCAGTCGGTTAAGCGTCCGACTTCAGCCAGGTCACGATCTCGCAGTCCGTGAGTTCGAGCCCCGTGTCAGGCTCTGGGCTGATGGCTCAGAGCCTGGAGCCTGTTTCCGATTCTGTGTCTCCCTCTCTCTCTGCCCCTCCCCCATTCATGCTCTGTCTCTCGCTGTCCCAAAAATAAATAAACGTTGAAAAAAAATTTTTTTAAATAACCCAAAACAGTGCCTGTCACTTATTAGGATTAAGTTAAACCAGATGATCAAGGAAGAGAAATCCACACTTCCAGTTAGCAAAACTCCTAACTCCCAAGAGAGACTTTCTTTCATAGCAGCATGAGGTCTATATAGGGAAATTGGAATATCTTAGTCCGTGGGAACTTTTAAGGAGATAATCACCTGCCTGAAATGATGGAAGGGCTTTTCAATTTGGAGGCAGAAGGCTGAACCTCATGGCTTTCTAGGGGACCATCTGTTTATATCTATACTAACAAATCATTTCTATTCACCTTTTGTGACCCAACTCTTGGATATCTCTTGCTTCTAGCAGTTAAAAGGACCCAAACGGTCTTCCAAATTTCTGTCCTGATGAATTGCCTGGCACATCTCATAATATCAATGCTTGTGATTTTAGTTGACAACCATTCTGGTGTAATTGTTTAATTAATTAGTGTCAGACTCATATTGCTCACCTGATTAATTTCAGAATATTTTTCATAAAAAAGAGATATGACAGGAAAATAATTTAAGTACAATGAAGTGAGAAGATGGCAGAACAGCATGGAAGTTTTTTGTGTGTCTCGTGTCCAAAAACCATCCTAAACACCTAGAAAACTGATTGGAGGATTAACACAACAATCTGCACAACCTGAACCACAGAATTCAGCAGGTATGCAGTGCAGAGAGGTGAATTTGGGGAGCAGAAAGCCACGGAGGGTAGGGAACCACTTTTGCGGGAGGAGAGAGGATGGAGGTTGGGGAGTGGGGAAGAATATGGGGAAAGCACCCCTCCCCAAAAGCAGCTGGAGAGAAAGTGGAAAATTGGGAACAGACACAGGGACTAAACTAAAAAGGGAGAAAGGAGAAAGGAGAGGGTTTAAATTCCATTAAGACTGTAAACAAGGGAAGCACAAAGGCTGCAACTCTGCAGCTCGATACCTGGCGGTGCTCTGGTGGGAAGGGAGAATCCCCAGGAGCAGAGTGGGGTCCGGGAGGTTCTCGGGCCACACAGGGAAAACCAGTTCCACCGCTTGAAGGAAATTTGGTAGAGGTTTGAGGCAACCTGGGCCCAGCAGACCCCAGAGAATGGCCGCATTCGCTGGTGCTGGAACAAGGTCGTTAAGGGTGAAGCCTGGTGCCAGATGTGTGTTGTGATTTTCCATAATCCCTGAAACGCTGCTGCTACACTATCTCACATACTTTTTCTGGGGCAGGCTGGCACCTGGCTGCAGTCCCAGGATATCGGCAACAGCAGGGTCCAGCGGGCGTTCCTAGGTGCAGCCGACATTCGGCCATTGCTCATTCGGCCATTGCTCAGTGAGACCCTCCCGAAGACGGGCAGAACAGGTCAAAGCCACAGTCTTTTAGAAGTAAGGGGCCAGGAAAAACAGCCTCATCTGAGACAAAACTCGGGAGGAAGGTGCTGCCTGAGGCCTGGTCATGGAGAGTGAAAGGCAGGGAGTGGACGAGAGCTGAAGACAGAGGATTGGTGCATGATTGCTGATCTGGGAGAACAGACTGGGTAGCTGGTGATGCCATTTTCACCCCTCCTGCACATGTGCATACACACCTATGAGCCCTGCAACAATACACCCCAGTAGGCTAGCAGCACCATCTAGTGGAGAGTGGCGCCATTACACTGAGTCCCGTCCAACTGGGTCAACTTCGCTCTTCAAGAGCACAAGTCTCACCGCCGGCTTAATTTATGGGCTACAAGAGCTACATAGACTGACTTCTAGGTGAAAACGAAGCAATTTCAGTCCTACTTCAATCTGTTAGCAGGTTCATCTATTCAGTTTTTTTTTCTTTTTCCTTTTTCTCTTTTACAGTTTTCTTTTTCTTGAATACAGGAAGAGAAAACATTCATTTTTATTTTAAATTTTTATTAAAAATATTTCTTTAATTTTTATTACTATATTTTTTACCTTTGTGTAATTTTTTTCAAATTCTATTTTACTTCCATCATTTTATTTTAGTGTACTTCAGTATATTCATCTTTTCAAATTTTCAAACAATTTCCTTTTTATTTTTTCTTTTTCTTTTTTTCCCTTTCACTTCTTTTATTTTTCTTGAATGCAGAAAGAGAAAAACTTCATTTTTACTTTCAATTTCTATGAAAAATATTTTTATTTAATTTTTTACTATTTTTTTGCTTTTATGTAAATTTTTTCAAATTCTATTTACTTCCATCATTTTATTTTATTTTATTTTATTTTTATTTTTTTTTTTTCTGAAATTTATTGACAAATTGGTTTCCATACAACACCCAGTGCTCATCCCAAAAGGTGCCCTCCTCAATACCCATCACCCACCCTCTCCTCCCTCCCACCCCCCATCAACCCTCAGTTTGTTCTCAGTTTTTAACAGTCTCTTATGCTTTGGCTCTCTCCCTTTCTAACCTCTTTTTTTTTTTTTTTCCTTCCCCTCCCCCATGGGTTCCTGTTAAGTTTCTCAGGATCCACATAAGAGTGAGACCATATGGTATCTGTCTTTCTCTGTATGGCTTATTTCACTTAGCATCACACTCTCCAGTTCCATCCACGTTGCTACAAAAGGCCATATTTCATTTTTTCTCATTGCCATGTAATATTCCATTGTGTATATAAACCACAATTTCTTTATCCATTCATCAGGTGATGGACATTTAGGCTCTTTCCATAATTTGGCTATTGTTGAGAGTGCTGCTATGAACATTGGGGTACAAGTGGCCCTATGCATCAGTGCTCCTGTATCCCTTGGATAAATTCCTAGCAGTGCTATTGCTGGGTCATAGGGTAGGTCTATTTTTAATTTTCTGAGGAACCTCCACACTGCTTTCCAGAGCGGCTGCACCAATTTGCATTCCCACCAACAGTGCAAGAGGGTTCCCGTTTCTCCACATCCTCTCCAGCATCTATAGTCTCCTGATTTGTTCATTTTGGCCACTCTGACTGGCGTGAGGTGATACCTGAGTGTGGTTTTGATTTGTATTTCCCTGATAAGGAGCGACGCTGAACATCTTTTCATGTGTCTGTTGGCCATCCGGATGTCTTCTTTAGAGAAGTGTCTATTCATGTTTTCTGCCCATTTCTTCACTGGGTTATTTGTTTTTCGGGTGTGGAGTTTGGTGAGCTCTTTATAGATTTTGGATACTAGCCCTTTGTCCGATATGTCATTTGCAAATATCTTTTCCCATTCCGTTGGTTGCCTTTTAGTTTTGTTGGTTGTTTCCTTTGCTGTGCAGAAGCTTTTTATCTTCATAAGGTCCCAGTAATTCACTTTTGCTTTTAATTCCCTTGCCTTTGGGGATGTGTCGAGTAAGAGATTGCTACGGCTGAGGTCAGAGAGGTCTTTTCCTGCTTTCTCCTCTAAGGTTTTGATGGTTTCCTGTCTCACATTTAGGTCCTTTATCCATTTTGAGTTTATTTTTGTGAATGGTGTGAGAAAGTGGTCTAGTTTCAACCTTCTGCATGTTGCTGTCCAGTTCTCCCAGCACCATTTGTTAAAGAGGCTGTCTTTTTTCCATTGGATGTTCTTTCCTGCTTTGTCAAAGATGAGTTGGCCATACGTTTGTGGGTCTAGTTCTGGGGTTTCTATTCTATTCCATTGGTCTATGTGTCTGTTTTGGTGCCAATACCATGCTGTCTTGATGATGACAGCTTTGTAGTAGAGGCTAAAGTCTGGGATTGTGATGCCTCCTGCTTTGGTCTTCTTCTTCAAAATTCCTTTGGCTATTCGGGGCCTTTTGTGGTTCCATATGAATTTTAGGATTGCTTGTTCTAGTTTCGAGAAGAATGCTGGTGCGATTTTGATTGGGATTGCATTGAATGTGTAGATAGCTTTGGGTAGTATTGACATTTTGACAATATTTATTTTTCCAATCCATGAGCAGGGAATGTCTTTCCATTTCTTTAAATCTTCTTCAATTTCCTTCAGAAGCTTTCTATAGTTTTCAGCATACAGATCCTTTACATCTTTGGTTAGATTTATTCCTAGGTATTTTATGCTTCTTGGTGCAATTGTGAATGGGATCAGTTTCTTTATTTGTCTTTCTGTTGCTTCATTGTTAGTGTATAAGAATGCAACTGATTTCTGTACATTGATTTTGTAGCCTGCAACTTTGCTGAATTCCTGTATCAGTTCTAGCAGACTTTTGGTGGAGTCTATCGGATTTTCCATGTATAATATCATGTCATCTGCAAAAAGCGAAAGCTTGACTTCATCTTTGCCAATTTTGATGCCTTTGATTTCCTTTTGTTGTCTGATTGCTGATGCTAGAACTTCCAGCACTATGTTAAACAGCAGCGGTGAGAGTGGGCATCCCTGTCGTGTTCCTGATCTCAGGGAAAAAGCTTTCAGTTTTTCCCCGTTGAGGATGATGTTAGCTGTGGGCTTTTCATAAATGGCTTTTATGATCTTTAAGTATGTTCCTTCTATCCCGACTTTCTCAAGGGTTTTTATTAAGAAAGGGTGCTGGATTTTGTCGAAGGCCTTTTCTGCATCGATTGACAGGATCATATGGTTCTTCTCTCTTTTTTTGTTAATGTGATGTATCACGTTGATTGATTTGCGAATGTTGAACCAGCCCTGCATCCCAGGAATGAATCCCACTTGATCATGGTGAATAATTCTTTTTATATGCCGTTGAATTCGATTTGCTAGTATCTTATTGAGAATTTTTGCATCCATATTCATCAGGGATATTGGCCTGTAGTTCTCTTTTTTTACTGGGTCTCTGTCTGGTTTAGGAATCAAAGTAATACTGGCTTCATAGAATGAGTCTGGAAGTTTTCCTTCCCTTTCTATTTCGTGGAATAGCTTGAGAAGGATAGGTATTATCTCTGCTTTAAACGTCTGGTAGAACTCCCCTGGGAAGCCATCTGGTCCTGGACTCTTATTTGTTGGGAGATTTTTGATAACCGATTCAATTTCTTCGCTGGTTATGGGTCTGTTCAAGCTTTCTATTTCCTCCTGATTGAGTTTTGGAAGCGTGTGGGTGTTCAGGAATTTGTCCATTTCTTCCAGGTTGTCCAATTTGTTGGCATATAAGTTTTCATAGTATTCCCTGATAATTGTTTGTATCTCTGAGGGATTGGTTGTAATAGTTCCATTTTCATTCATGATTTTATCTATTTGGGTCATCTCCCTTTTCTTTTTGAGAAGCCTCGCTAGAGGTTTGTCAATTTTGTTTATTTTTTCAAAAAACCAACTCTTGGTTTCGTTGATCTGCTCTACAGTTTTTTTAGATTCTATATTGTTTATTTCTGCTCTGATCTTTATTATTTCTCTTCTTCTGCTGGGTTTAGGCTGCCTTTGCTGTTCTGCTTCTAGTTCCTTTAGGTGTGCTGTTAGATTTTGTATTTGGGATTTTTCTTGTTTCTTGAGATAGGCCTGGATTGCAATGTATTTTCCTCTCAGGACTGCCTTTGCTGCGTCCCAAAGCGTTTGGATTGTTGTATTTTCATTTTCGTTTGTTTCCATATATTTTTTAATTTCTTCTCTAATTGCCTGGTTGACCCACTCATTCGTTAGTAGGGTGTTCTTTAACCTCCATGCTTTTGGAGGTTTTCCAGACTTTTTCCTGTGGTTGATTTCAAGCTTCATGGCATTGTGGTCTGAAAGTAAGCATGGTATAATTTCAATTCTTGTAAACTTATGAAGGGCTGTTTTGTGACCCAGTATATGATCTATCTTGGAGAATGTTCCATGTGCACTCGAGAAGAAAGTATATTCTGTTGCTTTGGGATGCAGAGTTCTAAATATATCTGTCAAGTCCATCTCATCCAATGTCTCATTCAGGGCCCTTGTTTCTTTATTGACCGTGTGTCTAGTTGATCTATCCATTTCTGTAAGTGGTGTATTAAAGTCCCCTGCAATTACCACATTCTTATCAATAAGGTTGCTTATGTTTATGAGTAATTGTTTTATATATTTGGGGGCTCCGGTATTCGGTGCATAGACATTGATAATTGTTAGCTCTTCCTGATGGATAGACCCTGTAACTATTATATAATGTCCTTCTTCATCTCTTGTTACAGCCTTTAATTTAAAGTCTAGTTTGTCTGATATAAGTATGGCTACTCCAGCTTTCTTTTGGCTTCCAGTCGCATGATAAATAGTTCTCCATCCCCTCACTCTCAATCTAAAGGTGTCCTCAGGTCTAAAATGAGTCTCTTGTAGACAGCAAATAGATGGGTCTTGTTTTTTTATCCATTCTGATACCCTATGTCTTTTGGTTGGCGCATTTAATCCATTTACATTCAGTGTTATTATAGAAAGATACGGGTTTAGAGTCATTGTGATGTCTGTATGTTTTATGCTTATAGTGATGTCTCTGGGACTTTGTCTCACAGGGTCCCCCTTAGGATCTCTTGTAGGGCTGGTTTAGTGGTGACAAATTCCTTCAGTTTTTGTTTGTTTGGGAAGACCTTTATCTCTCCTTCTATTCTAAATGACAGACTTGCTGGATAAAGGATTCTTGGCTGCATATTTTTTCTGTCTAGCACCCTGAAAATCTCTTGCCAATTCTTTCTGGCCTGCCAAGTTTCAAAAGAGAGATCAGTCACGAGTCTTATAGGTCTCCCTTTATATGTGAGGGCACGTTTACCCCTTGCTGCTTTCAGAATTTTCTCTTTATCCTTGTATTTTGCCAGTTTCACTATGATATGTCGTGCAGAAGATCGATTCAAGTTACGTCTGAAGGGAGTTCTCTGTGCCTCTTGGATTTCAATGCCTTTTTCCTTCCCCAGTTCAGGGAAGTTCTCAGCTATGATTTCTTCAAGTACCCCTTCAGCACCTTTCCCTCTCTCTTCCTCCTCTGGGATACCAATTATGCGTATATTATTTCTTTTTAGTGTATCACTTAATTCTCTAATTTTCCCCTCATACTCCTGGATTTTTTTATCTCTCTTTTTCTCAGCTTCCTCTTTTTCCATAACTTTATCTTCTAGTTCACCTATTCTCTCCTCTGCCTCTTCAAGCCGAGCTGTGGTGGTTTCCATTTTGTTATGCATTTCGTTTAAAGCGTTTTTCAGCTCCTCGTGACTGTTCCTTAGTCCCTTGATCTCTGTAGCAAGAGATTCTCTGCTGTCCTGTATACTGTTTTCAAGCCCAGCGATTAATTTTATGACTATTATTCTAAATTCACTTTCTGTTATATTATTTAAATCCTTTTTGATCAGCTCATTAGCTGTTGTTATTTCCTGGAGATTCTTCTGAGGGGAGTTCTTCCGCTTGGTCATTTTGGATAGTCCCTGGCGTGGTGAGGACCTGCAGGGCACTTCCCCTGTGCTGTGGTGTATACCTGGAATTGGTGGGCGGGGCCGCAGTCAGACCTGATGTCTGCCCCCAGCCCACCGCTGGGGCCACAGTCAGACTGGTGTGTGCCTTCTCTTCCCCTCTCCTAGGGGCGGGATTCACTGTGGGGTGGTGTGGCTCGTCTGGGCTACTTGCACCCTGCCAGGCTTGTGATGCTGGGGATCTGGCGTATTAGCTGGGGTGGGTAGGCAAGGTGCTCGGGGGAAGGAGGGGCAGGCTTAGATCGCTTCTCCTTAGGTGATCCACTTCAGGAGGGGCCCTGTGGCAGCGGGAGGGAGTCAGATCCGCTGCCGGAGGTTTGGCTCCGCAGAAGCGCAGAGTTGGGTGTTTGCGCGGAGCGAGCAAGTTCCCTGGCAGGAACCTGTTCCCTTTGGGATTTCGGCTGGGGGATGGGCGGGGGAAATGGCGCTGGCGAGCGCCTTTGTTCCCCACCAAACTGAGCTCTGTTGTCAGGGGGCTCAGCAGCTCTCCCTCCCTTTGTCCTCCAGCCTTCCCGCTTTCCGAGCAGAGCTGTTAATTTCTGACCTCCCAGACGCTAAGTCGCGCTTGCTGTCGGAACACAGTCCGCCCGGCCCCTCCGCTTTTGCAAGCCCGACTCGGGGGCTCTGCTTGGCCGGCGAGCCGCCCCTCCGCCCCGGCTCCCTCCCGCCAGTCCGTGGAGCGCGCACCGCCTCGCCGCCCTTCCTACCCTCTTCCGTGGGCCTCTCGTCTGCGTTTGGCTCCGGCGACTCTGTTCTGCTAATCCTCTGGCGGTTTTCTGGGTTATTTAGGCAGGTGTAGATGGAATCTAAGTGATCAGCAGGACGTGCGGTGAGCCCAGCGTCCTCCTAAGCCGCCATCTTGCCGCAACTCCAGCCTCCATCATTTTATTTTAATCTACTACAGTATGTTCACTTTTTCACACTTTCAAACGATTTCCTTTTTTTCTTTTTTTATTTTTTTCTCTTTTCATTTCTTTTCTTTTTTCTTGAATAGAAAAAAAGAAATTCATACTTATTTTTATTTTTTATTAAAAATATTTTTCTTTAATTTTTTTTCTTCTATATTCTTTACTTTTGTGTATATTTTTTTCAAATTCTATCTTACCCCCATCATCTCATTTTAGTCTACTTCAGTGTATTCATTGTTTCAAATTCTCAAACTATTTCCTTTTTTTGTTCTCCCCCCCTTTATTTTTCTCTAATCTGTCAAACCACTTTCAAAACCTAGACCAAAACACACCTAGGATCTAGCATCATCTATTTGATTTGTGTGTCTGTGTTTTTAATATTTAATTTTAATATTTTTTTAATTTTAATTCTTTTAATTTTAATTTTTCTACCTCACTAATTCCTTTTCTCCCTTCCAAATGACAAAACGAAGGCATTCACCCCAAAAGAAAGAGCACGAAGAAACGACAGCCAGGGATTTAACCAACACAGATACAAGCAAGATGTCTGAACCAGAATTTAGAATCACAATAATAAGAATACTAGGTGGAGTCGAAAATAGATTAGAATCCCTTTCTGCAGAGATAAAAGAAGTAAAAAAATAGCCATAATGAAATTAAAAATGCTCTAATTGAGCTGCAATCATAGATGGATGCAGTGGGGGCAAGGATGGATGAGGCAGAACAGAGAATCAGCGATATAGAGGACAAACTGATAGACGATAATGAAGCAGAAAAAAAAAGAGGTATATTAAGGCAAAAGAGCACGATTTAAGAATTAGAGAAATCAGTGACTCATTAAAAAAGAACAACATCAGAACCATAGGGGTCCCAGAAGAGGAAGAGAGAGAAATAAGGGTGGAAGGGCTATGTGAGCAAATCATAGTGGAAAACTTTCCTAACCTGGGGAAAGACACAGACATCAAAATTCAGGAAGCACAGAGGACCCCCATTAGATTCAACAAAAACCAACCATCAACAAGGCATAGCATAGTCAAATTCACAAAATACTCAGGCAAGGAGAGAATCATGAAAGCAGCAAGGGAAAAAAAGTCCCTAACCTACAAGGGAAGACAGATCAGGTTTGCAGCAGAACAATCCACAGAAACCTGTCAGGCCAGAAAGGAGTAGCAGGATATATTCAGTGTGCTGAATCAGAAAAATATGCAGCAAAGAATTCTTTATCCAGCAAGGCTGTCATTCAAAATAGAAGGAGAGATAAAACATCTCCCAGACAAACAAAAATTAAAGGAGTTTGTGACCACTAAACCAGCCCTGCAAGAAATTTTAAGGGGGACTCTCTGAGGGGAGAAAAGATGAAAAAAAAAAAAAAAATATATATATATATATATATATGTAAATACCAAAAGCAACAAGGATTAGAAAGGACTAGAGAACACCACCAGAAACTCCAACTCTACAAGCATCATAATGACAATAAATTCATATCTTTCAGTACTCACTCTAAATGTCAATGGACTCAATGCTCCAATCAAAAGACATAGGGTAACAGAATGGATAAGAAAACAAGATCCACCTATATGCTGTTTACAAGAGACCCACTTTAGACCTAAAGACACCTTCAGTTTGAAAATAAGGGGATGGGGAACCATCTATCATGCTAATGGTCAACAAAAAAAAAGCCAGAGTAGCGATACTTATATCACACAATCTAGACTTTAAAATAAAGACTGTATCAAGAGATGCAGAAGGGCATTATATCATAATCAAGGGGTCTATCCATCAAGATGACCTAACAATTGTAAACATTTGTGTGCCAAAAGTAAGAGCACCCAAATATAAAAATCAATTAATCACAAGCATAAAGAAAATCATTGATAGCAATACCATAATAGTAGGAGACTTCAACACCACACTCACAGCAATGGACAGATAATCTAATCAAAAAATCAACAAGTGAAAAATGACTTTGAATGATACACTGGACCATATGGCCTTAACATATATATTCAGAACACTTCATCCTAAAGTAACAGAATATACATTCTTCTCCAGTGCACATGGAACATTCTCCAAAATAGACCATATACTGGGACACAAATCAGCCCTAAGTACAAAAAGATTGAGATCAGACCATGCATATTTTCAGACCACAACACTATGAAACTTGAAATCAACCACAAGAAAAAAATTGGAAAGGTAACAAATACTTGGAGACTGAAGAACATCCTACTAAAGAATGAATGGGCTAACCAAGCAGTTAAAGAGAAAATTAAAAACTATATGGAAGTCAGTGAAAATGATAACACCACAACCCAAAACCTCTGGGATGCAGCAAAGGCGATCATAAGAGAAAAGTATATAGCAATCCAGGCCTTCCTAAAAAAGGAAGAAAGATCTCAGATATACAACCTAACCTTACACCGTAAAGAGCTGGAAAAAGAGCAGCAAATAAAACCCAAAACCAGCAGAAGACAGAAATAATAAAGATTAGAGTAGAAATTAATGCTATCAAAAACAAAAACAAAAACAAAAAAACAGTAGAACAGATCAATGAAACCAGAAGCTGTTTGAAACAATTAACAAAATTGATAAACCACTAGCCAGTTTGATCAACAAGAAAAAGGAAAGGGCCCAAATAAATAAAATCAAGAATGAAAGAGGAGAGATCACAAGCAACACAGCAGAAATACAAACAATAATAAGAGAATATTATGAGAAATTATATGCCAATAATATGGTTAATCTGGAAGAAATGGACAAATTCCTAGAAACATATACACTACCAAAACTGAAACAGGAAGAAATAGAAAATTTTAACAGACCCATAACCAGTAAGGAAATCAAATTACTAATCAAAAATCTCCAAAAAAACAAGAGTCCAGGGCCAGATGGCCTTCCAGGGGAATTCTACCAAACATTTAAGGAAGCGTTGACAACTATTCTCTCGAAACTGTTCCAAAAAATAGAAATGGAAGGAAAACTTCCAAACTCTTTCTATGAAGCCAGCATTACCTTGATTCCAAAACCAGAGACCCCACTAAAAAAGGAGAACTATAGACCAATTTCCCTGATGAACACAGATGCAAAAATCCTCAACAAGATATTAGCCAACCAGATCCAACAATACATTAAAAAAATTATTCACCATGACCAAGCGGGGTTTATACCTGGGATGCAGGGCTGGTTCAATATCCACAAAACAATTGACGTGATTCATCACACCAATAAAAGAAAGGACAAGAACTATATGATCCTCTCAATAGATGCAGAGAAAGCATTTGACAAAATACAGCATCCTTTCTTGATAAAAACCTCAAGAAAGTAGGGATAGAAGGAGCATACCTCAAGATCATAAAAGCCATATATGAACGAACCAATGCTAATATCATCCTCAATGGGGAAAAACTGGCAGCTTTCCCCCTGAGGTCAGGAACAAGACAGGGATATCCACTCTTCCCACTGTTATTCAACATGGTATTGGAAGTCTTAGCCTCTGCAATCAGACAACACAAAGAAATAAAAGGCATCCAAATCGGCCAGGAGGAAGTCAAACTTTCACTCTTCACAGACGACATGATACTTTACATGGAAAACCCAAAAGATTCCACCAAAAAAACTGCTAGAATTGATTCATGAATTCAGCAAAGTTGCAGGATATAAAATCAATGCACAGAAATCGGTTCCATTCCTATACAGCAACAATGAAGCAACAGAAAGAGAAATCAAAGAATCAGTCCCATTTATAGTTGCACAAAAAAACCATAAAATACCTAGGAATAAATATAACCAAAGAGGTGAAAAATCTGTACACTGAAAACTATAGAAAGCTTATGAAATAAATTGAAGAAGACACAAAAAAAATGGAAAAAGATTCCATGCTCCTGGATAGGAAGAACAAATATTGTTAAAATGTTGATACTACCCAAAGAAATCTACATATCCAATGCACTCCCTAGCTAAATAACACCAGCATTCTTCACAGAGCTAGAACAAATAATCCTAAAATTTGTATGAAACCAGAAAAGACCCCAAATAGCCAAAGCGATCTTGAAAAAGAAAACCAAACCAGGAGGCATCACAATCCCAGACTTCAAGCTATACTGTAAAGCTGTAATCATCAAGATAGTATGGTACTGGCACAAAAACAGACACTCAGATCAATGGAACAGAATAGAGAACCCAGAAATGGACCCACAAGCATATGGCCAACTAATCTTTGACAGAGCAGGAAAGAATATCCAATGGAATAAAGACAGTATCTTCAGCAAATGGTGCTGGGAAAACTGGACAGCGACATGCAGAAGAATGAACCTGGACCACTTTCTTACACCATACACAAAAATAAACTCAAAATGGATGAAAGATCTCAATGTAAGACAGGAAGCCATCAAAATCCTCGAGGAGAAAGCAGGCAAAAACCTCTTTGATCTTGGCCACAGCAACTTCTTACTCAACACGTCTCTGGAGGCAAGAGAAACAAAAGCAAAAATGAACTATTGGGACCTCATCAAAATAAAAAGCTTCTGCACAGTGAAGGAAAGAATCAGCAAAAAAAAAAGGCAACCGATGGAATGAGAGAAGATATTTGCAAATGACATATCAGATAAAGGATGAGTATCCAAAATCTATAAAGAACTTATCAAACTCAACACCCCTCCCCCCAAAAAAACAATCCAGTGAGGAAATGGGCAAAAGACATGAATAGACACTTCTCCAAAGAAGACATCCAGATGGCCAACCGACACATGAAAAAATGCTCAACATCACTCATCATCAGGGAAATACAAATCAAAACCACAATGAGATACCACCTCACACCTGTCAGAATGGCTAACATAAACAACTCAGGCAACAACAGATGTTGGCGAAGATGTGGAGAAAGAGGATCTCTTTTGCATTGTTGGTGGGAATGCAAGCTGGTGCCATGACTCTGGAAAAGAGTATGGAGGTTCCTCAAAAAAACTAAAAATAGAACTACTCTATGACACAGCAATTTCACTACTAGGCATTTATCCACAGGATACAGGTATGCTGTTTCAAAGGGACACATGCACCTCCATGTTTATAGCAGCACTATCAACAATAGCCAAAGTATGGAAAGAGCCAAATGTCCATGGATAGATGAATGGATAAAGAATATGTGGTATAGATATACAATGGAGTATTAGTCGGCAATCAAAATGAATGAAATCTTGCCATTTGCAACTACGTGGATGGAACTGGAGGGTATTATGCTATGTGAAATTAGTCAGAGAAAGACAAAAATCATATGACTTTACTCATATGAGGACTTTAAGAGACAAAACAGATGAACATACAGGAAGGGAAACAAAAATAATATAAAAGCGGGGGGGGAAACAGAAGAGACTCATAAATATGGAGAACAAACTGAGGGTTACTGGAGGGGTTGTGGGAGGGGGGATGGACTAAATGGGTAAGGGGCACTAAGGAATTTACTCCTGAAATCATTGTTGCACTATATGCTAACTAATTTGGATGCAAATTTTAAAAAATAAAAAAAAATTAATAATAAATAAATAAATAGAGTGAAGTGAAACAAATCTTTAAATCATCGCAATTATTAGAAGGGTTGGGGAAAGTATGAGGGTTATGTCTTTAAAACCAATAAAAACCATAAAATTCTGCAAGCTTTTATTTATTCCACATTCCCAATATGAAATCCCCAAATAGTTGGAAATGTGTGTATTACTGATAGAATATTTTTCCTTTTACCTGGCTATGAGAAAAATCAGTATGAAACATAAGACAAGCTTGCTTAACATAATGATCATAGAAAAATAATAGAGGGCAAGGATTTAGGGCCTGTTAGGTTTAAGAAAAGAGGTTCAAATTTGAAAAGACAAATAATAAGAATAGACCAATGGGACACATGATTTGATTTTTAAAATGTATCCTGATGTTGCCAGTCAATCTGTCTCCTTCAGTGCATGAAATAAAGGATAAACTCATAAGATTTACTACACACAGTCCCCTCTACTATTATATTTCAGAATTTGTACTTTCTTCTAAAATATTCATAAAATTAAGGTTTTGCTTAATTCAACTTATTTCAAATTATAAAAAATGTAACACTGCATAGGCACCTTTGGGAAATAGACCACTCCCAAAAGTTACCTTAGTCTAGAGACATTCCAAGTACTATATCAATGCTACACAATTACAGTAACAAGAGCTTACCTGGTTATCATTACAAATGTATATTTGATCTTCTCAAACTGTGCTCAACCATTAAGTCATGTCATTTATTTTTATTTTTTAAGCACTGAATATCCTCATGGTGAGTATTACATTTTTAGGGGCTCTTTATTGAAAATAATTAACCTTAGAAAATTGCAAACTTTTTAGTTCAGGATTCATGTTCTATACTTTATCTATTTCCTTCAAAGTATTAGGAAAAGTCTTGAATATATAGGAGGCAGAACTTAACTAATTTTTTAATTAAATTTTAAAAGACCATGAAATCATAATCTAAATGAAAAGTAGTTATTCTTTCCTTGCAATGGTGATATTCTATTTTGACCAGAAATTTGATATGTATGTATTTGCCATGATTATTGTTTTTCTTCTATGGGATATTTGGGACATTACATCACATTTTTGGTAGCAAGGTCATTGACACGTGGCCCACAAGATCTCCTCCACGCAAACCCACAGTGTTCCTAAGAGAGGCATTCAACAGAAGCCTAAAAGTAATTTTCTCTAGGTACGCAGTTCACTTATATGATGGGACATGTGTGGTTTGACTAATCAAAAATCAGACACTTGAAAGTTATTTGAGAAGGGAGGCAGCACTCCTAGACTAATAAGCAATTACAGTAAGATGGCAGGATAAAAGGGCAATATAATATACAAGAGTCAATTGCTTTCCTATATCAACAATGAACAAGTAGAATTTGAAATTAAAAACACAATACCATTTACATTAGCAGTCAAAGAAATGAAATAGTTATAAATTTAGCAAAATACATACAAGGTCTATAGGAGGAAAACTACAAAACTCTAATAAATGAAATAAAAGGAGACCCAAATAATTGGATGACTCAGTATTGTCAACATGTCAGTTCTTCCCAAGTTGAACTATAGAGTCAATGCAATACCAGTCAAAATCTGAGCATATTTTATGAATATTGACAAAAGGATTCTAAAGCTTATATGAAAGGCAAAAGACTCAGAATAGACACACCAGGATTGAAGGAGAAGAACAAAGTTGGAGAACTAACACTACCTGATTTCTAGACTTACTAGAAAGCTACAGTAATCAAGACAGTGTGGTACTGGTGAAAGAATAGACAGATAGATCAGTGGAACAGAACAGAGAGTCCAGAAACAGTCCGCCAAAAAACACTCGACTGATCTTTGACAAAGGAGCAAAAACTATAAAATGGAGCAAAGACAGTCTTTTCAACAAATGGTGCTGGAACAACTGGACATCCACATGCAAAAAAAAAAAAAAAAGAAAAAGAAAGAAAAAAAGAAAAAGAGGAAGAGAGAGATAAAGAAAGTAGGAAAAAAGCAAAGAAAAAAACAAAAACCTTACATTCTTCACAAAAATTACCTCAAAATAGATCATAAACCTAAAGGTAAAACACAAAACTATAAAACTTCTAGCAGTTAACATAGGAGAAAACCAAATGACTTTGGATAATGGTAATGCCATTTTAGATACAACACTAAAGAAAAAATCCATGAAAGAAATAATTGACAAACTTGACTTCAATAAAATTATAAGCTTTTACTCTGCAAATGATAATGTCAAGAGCATTATAAATCAAGCCACAGACTGGAAGAAAGCATTTGCAAAAGACACATCTGATAAAGAACTCTTATATAAAATATACAAAAACTCTTCAAACCAAACAATAAAGAAGCAAGCAACCTAATTTAAAAATTGACCAAATACGCCCACCAAAGAAAACATACAGATAACAAATAAGAATTTGAAAAGATGCTAGACATCCTATGTCATCAGGGAAATGAAAATTAAAACAATGAGATACCACATTGCACCTATTAGAATGGCCAAAACTCAGAATATTGACAACATCAAAGCTGACAAGAATATGGAGCAACAGGAAGTCTCATACAGTTTGCTGGGAATACAGAATGTCACAGCCACTTTGGAAGATAGTTTGGTTGTCTCTTAAAAAACTAAACATACTCTAGGGGCGCCTGGGTGGCGCAGTCGGTTAAGCGTCCGACTTCAGCCAGGTCACGATCTCGCAGTCCGTGAGTTCGAGCCCCGCTTCGGGCTCTGGGCTGATGGCTCAGAGCCTGCAGCCTGTTTCTGATTCTGTGTCTCCCTCTCTCTCTGCCCCTCCCCCGTTCATGCTCTGTCTCTCTCTGTCCCAAAAATAAATAAACGTTGAAAAAAAAATTAAAAAAAAAAAAAAAAACTAAACATACTCTTACTATGTGATCCAACAATGACACTCCTTGGTATTTACCCAAATGAGCTGAAAATTATGTTCATACAAAAGCTTTCACATTAACCTTTATAGCATCTTTATTCATAATTGCCAAAACCTGGAAGTAATCAAGATGCCCTTCAGTAGGTGAATGGATAAATAAAATGTGGTACACCCAGACAATGGAATATAATTCAGCACAAAAAGAAATGATCTATCAAGCCATGAAGAACCTTAAATGCATATTACTAAGTGAAAAAAAGCCAATCTGAAAAGGCTATATACTGTATGATTCTACGTATGACTTTCTGGAAAGGGTAAACCTATGGAAACAATAAGAAGATCAGTGATCAGCAGGGGTGAAGGAGGGTGGTAGAAAGAGATGAATAAACAGAGCACAAAGGACTTTTAGGGTAGTGAAAATACTCTGTGTGATATTACAATGATGGAAATATGTCATTATACACTTGTCCAAACGCATAGGATGTACAACACCAAAACTGAACCCTAAGGTACGGACTTTGGGTTATCATGATGTGTCAGTTTAGGTTCAATCTTGGTTTTATATATATATATATATATATATATATGTATATATGTGTATATATATGTATGTATGTGTGTATATATATATGTAATTCTAGTGGGCTATATTGATAATGGGGGAGATTACACATATATAGGGGCAGAGGAGATGTGGGAAATCTCTGGATCTTCTTCTCAATTTTATAGTAAACCTAAAACCGCTTTAAAAAAAATAGTCCAAAAATTTTTATTAAAAAAAAGATCAGGGTGGGGGTGCCTGGGTGGCTCAGTCACATAAGCATCCAACTCTTGGTTTCAGCTCAGGTCATCATCTCATGGTTCATTGGTTTGAGTCCCAATCCAGCTCTGTGCTGACAGCACAAAGCCTGCTTCGGATTCTCTCTCTCTCCCTCTCTCTGCCTCTCCCCTACTTGCATTCTTTCTCATACTCACTATAAAGAAATAAATAAACTTTAAAAAAAGCAGACAAGAGGCAACTATAAGGGAAAAGTTGTGAAGAAGAAATCTTACTTTTGCTTAGTCTTCCTCTATTAACTATCAGTTGCAGTTAAAACCCGCATCTCAGTTCCACTCCCTTCTGACCTCTGCGCACCCTGCACCACTCCCTGCTTGTCCAGCAACACTGAATCCGTTTAACCTGTGACACTGCCTTATAACATCATGGGGTCCCAAAGGGAGTCAGAGGCACTAATACTGACGGATGGCCCACTGATTCCCTGCACAAGCAGATGCTATCAATACCACTGACCTCAATAGGCAACTGCTCCACTGGAGAAACAGCAGCTCTTACCTTGACAAGGTGATAATGGAAGACACCTGAGTTAAAACGGGAGCGTAATCTGCTGCTGTGGTTTAAAAAAAAAAAAAAAGAAAGAAAAGAAAGAAAGAAAGAAATTCTTCATTCTGGAAACACAACTCCCAGGAGGAAGAGAAAGGGAACTTGGTGAGGCATGAAAGATAAGATGGTAGTCCCGATTCCACTATTAACTAGAAGCATCAGGAGGGAAACTATTTAACCTTTTGACATCTCCGTTAGTCAGAAAACTTAAAAGTATAAAAAAATAAATATCACTTATGAAACATTTACCGTGTGTCAGAAAATGCTAAGCATTTTACATGTGTTATCTCCTGGCATCCCTTACAATTACCCTTTGAGTATTCCTGTCATTTTCCCCATTTTATTTATGTGGAAAGTTGAGGTTTTGAGAGTATAAGAAATTTAATCAAGTGGGAGTGATCTGGCTGTCAGAAACAGCTAATAACATCGCCCTTGCCTTCTTTCTGTTTTTTTTTTTAATTTTCTTTTAATGTTTATTTATTTTTGAGACAGAGAGATACAGAGCATGAATGGGGAGGGTCAGAGAGAGGGAGACACAGAATCTGAAACAGGCTCCAGGATCTGAGCCGTCAGCACAGAGCCCCACGCGGGGCTCGAACTCACGGACAGTGAGATCATGACCTGAGCCGAAGTCGGCCACCCAACCGACTGAGCCACCCAGGTGCCCCAACATCGCCCTTGCCTTCTTACCAAGACGGTAGACAAGACCCAAGGAGATGACGGGTGTGTAATATTTAGAAGTCGGCCCCAAGTTGTACCCCAATGTTTATAGCAGCACTCTCAACAATAGCCAAATTATGGAAAGAGCCTAAATGTCCATCAACTGATGAATGGATAAAGAAATTGTGGTTTAGATACACAATGGAGTACTACGTGGCAATGAGAAAGAATGAAATATAGCCCTTTGTAGCAATGTGGATGGAACTGGAGAGTGTTATGCTAAGTGAAATAAGCCATACAGAGAAAGACAGATACCATTTGTTTTCACTCTTATGTGGATCCTGAGAAACAATAGAAACCCATGGGGGAGGGGGAGGAAAAAAAAAAAGAGGTTAGAGTGGAAGAGAGCCAAAGCATAAGAGACTCTTAAAAACTGAGAACAAACTGAGGGTTGATGGGGGCTGGGAGGGAGGGGAGGGTGGGTGATGGGTATTGAGGAGGGCACCTTTTGGGATGAGCACTGGGTGCTGTATGGAAACCAATTTGACAATAAACTTCATATATTGAAAAAAAAATAGAAATTGGCCCCAGTGGAGGGAGGAATGCCTATGATCATGTAGCCCTTATGCAAGTTTTCAAATCATATGCAATGTCTTTTATGTCTGACACTACTCCAGTATTTTCTCAGACCTCCCTTTTCTAGCCCTCGTATCTGCTGCTCCTATTAGGATGATAGGGAAAATGTGAATTGACAACAACTTTGGTGGCTTTATCCTGTCTTTCCTCAGTCACATTTGATACTTTTTTGTGGTGCTGCCACTTTTGTGAAAGTGTTCGCATCTCTTTCTCTTTTATTCTCCCCAGTCATGAGGTCGAACAAACCGGCGGGGCTTAATATTGGCTCACGTAACCCTGGATGTGTAACTCAAACTTTGTCTAAGATAATATTTTTGGTTCAGGGAGTAAGACAAGAAAAGGAATCATTCTTCTTTCTCAAGTCACATCATTTCTTTACACAAAAGAATAGGAAGGGGTGGGGGGGTGAAATGCAGAAGTTACTACTCCTCAGGAGTAGAATTATTTATCAGTAAGTGGTCACTTCTAATTAAATGTAGCACTATGGAATCTTGGAATATCTTAACCCTCCACAAAACTTCTTTCACGCTCATATACAAACTTCTGATATTGTTACCCTCTTCCCAAGGTCATTTCTTTTGATTAAAATATCGCCTTGCATTAGCATATAGTCAAATACTAGGAAAACTGTTTATCAGTCACCTTCACCTTAGTACATACTAGTTTTAAAGTATTTTATTCGCAAAGGAATTTTGCTACAAAAATAATGGAAAGTGTGTAAGGTGCCTCCATAGTTGGAAGGCAAGAGATTGAGGACTGTCTGCTCCTCCAGTGTGATTTTCACTCCCTAAAGTTACCAAAAAAAATAATGATGATCCTATTATTGGTTTCTATGTACAGACTACAGTCTTCATGTAGCACACATGATCTCATGCTCCTCTTACTGGAGAATGTTAAGAGAACAACACAGGGACAGCCCAGCTCGCAGAGGGACTGAGACTCTACCTGGATTACAAAGAACTTTCAGGATTGGACACCTGACAGAGGACCAGTTATATGGCTGTGGCAGAAGTGGTTACCTGGGCTCACATATTTGAATATCCCATGGCCAACATACGGGAACAAAATACAGATATGGGAACTGTGGGAGTACAATAGAAACACTGGCTCTTCCCTGGGTCCAATGAGCAACAAATGCACTCAGTTGCAAATTGGGATCCTGGTAAGTAGACGAGTGACTCGATGGAGTGATTTTTTTAACTTTTATAAAAACGTGCTTTATTTTAAAATCAGTCTATAAAAGTAGAAATCACACACAAAAATACAGATCACTCTGACATGTTAGCTTATGGCTAGATAATGAAATACTGCCATCAATGTCTTGGAAATGTGTTAGAAGCAGGAAAATAATGACTAATAAAACATACAGGAAGTACCGTATGATTGAGGGCCTCTAGAAATCAGAGCCCAGCTGAAGCAGCCCTTGTCAGTAACCTGTAAATAATAATTTCACATGGCATATTTTGCACTTTTTAACTATTACAAAATCAAAACATAATCACTTCCTGTATAACACCACTTTGATCTAATATTGTATCCCACTGTCTTGTAGGCAGTGTAGACGGAGTTGGGGTAACAACAGGAGAAAACGAATTATCTCTGTGCAGGAGGTTGAATACTAGTCTGGGGGAAACGAAGAAGGCAGAGAACACAGAAAATGACACGGGGGTTGGCATTACCCTGAGAGGTCAGTTGTTTTCTCTTAACACTTACGTGGTAGGTAAGACAGTTTTGTTCTGGCTCGCCATTGACTCCCTGGCTGAACCAGACATGTTGATTTGTGTCTCTAATTTGTTCGCCTGTAAAATGGGATATTACTTAATCCCTACTTCCTTTGGGTTGTTACAAAATATTTTCCATGTTTTTGTAAATGAAAAGAACCATAAATATATTTTAAATAATCAGCTTGAAAATGTATGAAATGTGGTAGGAAGGACACTGGGCTTGAGGTCAGTATATTTGAAATTAGAGTATGGCAAATCCTGGAGACAGGCCATTTCGATCCTAATCTTTGCTCTACTGATTATTAGCTGGGTGATTTTGAGAAAATTACTCTATGACTCATTTCCTCATTTATGGAACAAGGATAATAATAGCCTTATTTCGTACAATAGTTGTTGGTATTAAATTAGTTAATATGGTCAAAGCTTTGTATGATACCTGTTTCATAACATGTGCCAAATGCATCTGCTACTAGATTTTAGTCCTAGAAACTTCCGTTAATTCGCCATATGACATTGGCCAAGTTATTTCACTTCTTTGGGCTTTCCTGCACTAATACTTAAAATGGAGATTGCAATTTCAGATAGGTAATTTCTAAAGTTCCTTCCAAGGCTAAATTCATGATTCTCTAAGTTACTTCCATTCATTACTACAGATCAGTTGCACTGTGCATTGCAAATAGAGAGGTAAATATTGCAGACGTCTTAATTGTTAATGAAATACTGTCATCAGTGTCTTGGAAATGTATTAGAAACAGAAAAATCATGACTAATAAAACTGATAACGTCCATGGCAAAAGAGAGTGAGACATTTAAAATAGTAAAAGAGACATCCATTGTTCTCTTAATAAATGGTACAAAGCAAATATAAGTGACTTGATCACTATAAGTCAGTCTGATTCTCTTAAAGAAATACGATTGTAATTAGTGCACACCATTTACACTTAACAGGGAATGGAGACCATTCCTTAACCACTAGTGGCAAATCACAGTTTAGGAATGATATTCAAATCATTTTAAATGGATTGAAATCCTCACGTGTTGGCCTTCAGATTGGTCCACCGAGCTTTCCTGCACACAGCTCCTGCACAAGGAACAGAGCCAGGGGTCTTCCGACCCCGACGCACTGCTCTCTGGGTAGAAACAGCAGCTGTAGCACTCTTTCATTGCCCTGCGTGCTTCCTGGGAAAGAGCTTGCACTGGGTCACACCTAATCTTCACTGACTCCTCAGAAGCTTTAAACCCTACTTAGGGTTTCTGCCTTGGAAATACAGATGCCGAGTAGATCATATCCCTGACAAGGTAGCATCTCCCACTCTGCCAGCTAAGCTTCTCAAAAACACTCACAGGAAATGTATTACAAAAGTTCTCAGGGCTAAATGCAACACTACGTTTAGTATGACTAATAATTGTCACCAGAAGAGCATTCTTAATTTTAACTCTGAAAATTTAACCTGTTTCCACATTTCTACTTCATTTGTCAGCAGCGTCAGCTGGGCCCCCTCTTGTATCACACATCCTGAGCAACCTAACAGTTCCTTCACTTCTGGAATGTTAACCCAGTCCTGTGCTCCACTCCCTGGGCCCTACGCCACCCTCCCAACTGCATGCTTTATATGTCCTTCTGTGTCAGGTGCCACTTTATCCGGCCCTGAACTTTTTTCTGAAACTTCCACCCTCTTGTCATTCATCCCTCTGCTTGTGTGCATTATTTTATGTCTGATTATTAAATCTCTGACTAACTGGGCAGGGTGGGGGTGGGACACTGCACTCCAGAGTGTCCTCATTAGTCACGTGTTCAGCCCCTTCTCTACTCAGTAACCTGTTCTCCACACCCTCTCCAAATAAAAGACAAAGGTGCTAAATTATCTTGAAATTCTTTTAAAATTCACACAATCGAAATGTGATATGGATGTCTCTAGCCTGTAACAACAGCACAAGAACAAAAGTGAACTATTGTATCCAAGTACTTGGAGATCTCATCTAGAGAGAGAAACATTTTAGAAATAGGTCGCAACTCTTTAAGACCCAAGCTAACTTTACTTTCCAACTTGATTTAAAATATCCCATATAGGGGCGCCTGGGTGGCGCAGTCGGTTAAGCGTCCGACTTCAGCCAGGTCACGATCTCGCGGTCCGTGAGTTCGAGCCCCGTGTCAGGCTCTGGGCTGATGGCTCAGAGCCTGGAGCCTGTTTCCGATTCTGTGTCTCCCTCTCTCTCTGCCCCTCCCCCGTTCATGCTCTGTCTCTCTCTGTCCCAAAAATAAATAAAAAATGTTGAAAAAAAAATAAAAAAATAAAATAATAAAATAAAATAAAATAAAATATCCCATATAAACCCAATATATGCTTTCAGAAATTTTTCTGCATTGATTTTAAAGCAATAATGTTTAGTGGGAATATCAATGTTTCTCTTATACTCTGTCTTATCAGAGTATTTGTTTCGAGTCTTCTTATAATAAAAACATTAAATATCTAGTTCACATCATACTATAATAATAAAGTTCTGTAAAAACTGCAGGGAAATACATCTTCAGTGAGATTCCATCATCCCTTATTAATGCCATAATTGAGGGCTATAAATCTGTTTCTTATACAATTCATGCAATAAAATACTTAATGGATTGTGAATGACGTGTTATAAAACTAGGCATTAAGTATTGCAATTTATATTTAAATGTGCTTCAGACATAAATAAATGTTCTATAAATAGCAGACTTTCTCAAGTCAGAAGATATAACCTTCCATTTATTTCTAGCAGCCTTGGGAGCAGAATCATTACAGAGTGTATTGTTGTCACCAAATTGTTATCGTATTTTGAATGAGATTTTGTTTTTGTTTTTGTTTACATTTAAAATCGTTTATGATTATCAAATTGTTCAAGGGCTATTCAAACAAAAGCAGCTTCAAGGATTGCCTTTATAAAGTGAGCCCCCTCAGAGAATGTCAGAATGTTCTCACCTGCCCTGAAACTGTTTTGTTTGGCATTAGTGTCGTTGGTTGGTCCAAAATGAAGATATGATGGAACGATGGAATAGAGTAAGAATAGCGCATATGGAATTACAAAATTTCTACTCTCCAGACTCCTTCTTTGTTTCACGTCTTCTTTAAATGGCCATTTCCCTGGGGGGACATCACTATGGCATTTACCATTAAATAAACCTGCAAACGAGACACAATCTCTTTGGCTAAGGCAGGGCAAAGTGTACGTCACATAAGTGCTACTGTGTGAAAATTAACTTCTAGATCCTGCCCGAAGTTTCACGCCATTTCTGTTTGGCATCTGGTATGGAAAATCAAATGGTAACACTGGAGCATCTCTCATATCTATTGTGATGCCACACCTTGCCTTTGCGTTACGGGCATGTGTGTGATTGTGTATGGGGGTGTCTGAAATCTGGTCTCTGACTTTAGAAAATGTGGCAGACCTGACCTCTTCAATCTATCCGAACGACTACTGACTCACTACATAAGAGGGGAGACAAGCATTGGTCCACTAACGTTTGCAAGATGAGAAACACCAGTTAAACACCAACCCTACTACCCTAGGAAACTGAATGAGCCAGCAATCGCTAAACAACACTAGACATAACGTAATGCCATTGCAGAGTGCCGCATGTTGAGTCTAGGCCTGAGACTTGATTCCACGTTAATTCCACTCAGTATTTCATGGCCAACTACTCCAGAATTATAAGTTCTCATCTTAAAAGTTGGAGTAGAAAAAGGCCAGGGAAATTGGAAATGAACTCTAACATCCATTCTAACATCGACATACTTGGATCCATGAGTCTGAATGTTTCAGTCCTATCTATGTCATCCACCTACTTTCTTACTTTACTAACCCCCATACTGGTTCTACCTTTCCAACCCCAAAAGTAAATTAATCACTTTGGAAGATGTGTAAACTGTCATTTCATATTTTTCAAGTAATACATTCCCTAGTATGGAGGTGAAAATCTCTGTCTCTGGCAAAATTCTGCTCTGCTTTTAAAAAATATGACCAGGTTTTGGGGCGTCTGGGTGGCTCAGTCAGTTGGGCGTCCGACTTCGGGTCAGGTCATGACCTCACAGCTTGTGGGTTCAAGTCCCGCATGGGACTCTGTGCTGACAGCTCGGAGCCTGGAGCCTGCTTTGGATTCTGTGTCTCCCGCTCTCTCTCTGCCCCTCCCCCACTCACACTCTGTCTCTCTGTCTCTCTCTGTCTCTCTCTCTCTCTCAAAAAATAAATAAACATTAAAAAATTTTTTTTTAATTAAAAAAATAAGAAATATGACCAGGTTATATGGAACTAGACGCCAGTAAACAACATCCACAGCCATCACTCCCTAACGATGTCTGGGCTCTCCTCTCCTGCTTTGCTCTCTCTCCTCCCTGCTTTTCTCTCATGTCACGGCTACATGCCATGCATGGCTCCAGTAATCAGAGGGAGAATAATATTTGTAAATCATATCATAGTTTACAACTGCCAAGTTCAGGTATAGTAACAGACCCTCTAAGTTACACGTTATACATCTCTTTTTGGAAGTAATAAGACAAACTTAGACATATACATTGACTCATCCAAGATCTACCCACTCAAATATGTGCTCTGTAAGAAGGAATTCTTGTCTCTTTCCCGTTGCTGTGCCCTAGACATCTAGAAGAGCAACTGGCATGTAGCAGGCATGTAAATACTACGACTAACAAATAAATAGTCGCTTGAACAAATCTCACAGCTGATACGTGACACAGAAACACTGATTCCAGGTTTCTCAGTCCAAATCTTATAAAATCTGGTGTGTTCAGAAAAGTACAGGTGTTTGAGTCACAGAGATTGCCTCAGTTATAGATGCCAGCCAGCAGTTATGTGGGCTAAGTAACACTAATCTCTGTGCCTCCGTCTTATCACCTGTAACATGGGCCTGATATTTGTTGACTGGATATAGAAAGTTAAAGATTGTAAGGGTGCAGCCAAAATACCAGGCACATCATAAAGGCTGAAAAGAATCTTAGATTCGTTTTTTGTTTTTTGTTTTTTTTTTGGCATACTACCATCTTTTTTCTGACCTTATTTATTCTTCAGGCTCCAATTCCTTTACCTCTAGCAAGCATACTCCACTAGATAACTCAAGATAATTTAAGAAGTGGCAAAAAGGCTACCCCTGTTCCCCACGGCTACCATGACAGATACAGAACCTGAGGAAATGCCTAGGACAGTTCAAGAGGTGCAAAAAGACGGTGATCCTAGCACCCTGTGAAAATGAGTCGCAGTCACTATATTTGTTCTTATACAGAGCTTTGTTCTTTTTTCAAACATTCATTTCATAGTGCGGGTTCTGAGGATTTCCCCAGGTTAAAAAAGAAAAAATCTAAACCCCCACACCCTTTCATTTTAAGATTCTCTGTTGAGGTAGTAGGTTCCCTTAAATTATCCTGAGTCGCTGAACTTTTTATTGGCCACCAGGCTCCCCGTCCTGCTCTTCTCTTTATCCGGAGCCCTTTCAGGCTGTCACTCAGAAGATGGAGTTGTTGGTGCTCTTGGTTTTCCAGGTTCTGTAATCCTTAGTGATGATCTTTTTCTCCACTCTACTGACTTATCTTTGCCATAATAATGGCTTTCACCTTTTTGTCTAATTTTCAGAATTGATCTTTCTGCAGTAGCGGTTTTATGTTCCCACGTTTGGCCACTTGACCTTTTGAGTGGTTGCCCTTTTATGGGCTAATAACCAGTTTGAGGGGTTAACCTGCCATTGTTATTATGGGCAGATCCACTGTTCTTCCTTTCTCCTTTATAGTGACTCTCCATTTGATTATTTCATCTCCCAATGGTCAATGTTATGTTTAAAAAGGACTTTTCAACATTGTAAATTTCCACATTATACTGTCTTCCTTTCATCTAACCTATATTTTATGAGGCTTTCTACCAGTGAAACATGTTAGTTATCTGAATCTAAAAGGGGATCTGCTCGACGCCACTCTCTATCAAGGGAACATGAAAAACTCCCATCTGACCCATGCATATCGTTCTGGTTTCATCGAATCCTGACTTCAGTTACAAAATCCTAGGAGGAACATATACTGCCAGGCCAATTTCACCAGACAAAGCAATGTCTTTACCTTGATCTTTGCTATGACTTCCTAACCATAAGCAAGGAAACTGGTGCTCAATTAAAATTATCCATTTTAAAATAAGTTTGAGCCTCTGACAGGCTGAGAAATAGTTATCTCTACCTCAGAATCTTCCCGACTTCTGTACTCCAGCCCACTTCAACCTTTACAAGTTTTCCTCCACCCCCAAGTCACTAATGTTGAAAAACCCCATCCTTCCTTCTGACTCTCCTGAATATTCCACCACAGTCCCCCTTTCAAATGTGCCCTCGGATATAGCACCACCTGAGGTACAACTTTCCTGACATCCCTCCCGTCAAAATCTATCACACCATTCCCCTATTATTCTCTTCTTGTCCTTCTTGAGTCATTAAGCGACTCAAACCTAAATCTCAATTTGATGTTAACAGCCATTAATGACTTTAAAGGTGACTTCACTGTATTTTAAGGGGGCTTCAAAAGTCTTACCCTGAAATGTTATAAAATTGTGGGAATTTCAGGTTCCTTCGATGGCAGAGGAGCAAAGGAAATATATATGGACGATGCGGTTCCTCAGGTCACCTTCCAATCACACTACGGAAAAAGCTTGTGCTTTGAGCCTGAGCATGGCTGCCCCTGCTTATTGCAGACTGAAGCCAGATAACTATACAGTCTGAGGGGATTATTTCCAGTGGAATCTTGATGGACTAATCAACCTTCTTACCTTTGGAGGCAGAGTGATTATGAGTTATTAGCTGAATCTCTGAATGCAAAAAGACGTTGCTCTCTGAAGGGGAATCCAGCCATTGAGACATTAAGCAGAGCATTTTTTAAAAGTCAATTAAATAAAAGGTTTAAATTTTCCATATAGTTTGAGGGGCTTAAATTTTTAATTCAAACTAATTTATCGAACAATGGCACTTAAGAAAATGGAATGACGCAAGGGGACTTTTATCCGATGATAAGTGGATAAGAGAGAAAAATGCGGACAGATCAGCAGAAGTTATCTAAAAGCCGAGAGGCAAGCAGGAGCAGAGCCTTGCAGATCCCCAAGCCCAGCCAGGGAACAGAGATAAATGGGAGCAGAGATCAGAAAGCGCATCCCTACCCTTCTACCCATGGTGAAAGGAGACTCAGGGCTTGTGAGGTACCTGTCTCTAATCACATGTAAAACTGCAAAACTTGCAGGGTTACTTTGATATGAACAAGGTTAATGTGCTACTCAAGATTAATTGTGACTTCACTAGGAAATTTATTGAGTATGAGGGAATCCGAAAGTGAGAGGAGAACCAGAAGCCTTGTTAGAGATTTATCACGGGAGGGTGATGGATGAAAGCCTTCAGGAACCAATAATAGGATTTTAAAGATTCACATAAGCAGCATTAAGGAGATCTCTGGTGCTTACCTTAGATAAACCAGAGCTGGTGGATGGATGAGTCCTGTGGTTAGAGCAGCCAGCGAGTGCAGCTGGCACTTCTGGAGGGGGCCTCAACAACCGTCTGTCTGTGCTCCACTTGCGTGGGACTCCCGGATCTAGTTGTCTATGCAACATGTCTACAGATTTAGTTTTAGATTGACCGTTACACAAACAACAAAGAACACAAAATATCCACCAGCAAGGCCGCTGATGGGTATAAGCATGGAATTCCTAGTCAAACAGATCTGGGCTGGAGTCTCATCTACACCCTTCATTCATTAGCTGCATGGTCTCAGGCAATTCACCGAACTTCTGAAATCCTCTATTTCCTCGGAAGACGGCAGACAAAAGAATTGTCCCAACTTTTATTTTTGTTGTAATAAATGAGATAATGGTTTTCAAGTGATTAGCAGAGTGCCTTTTTTAATGTGTACTTATTTATTTGGGGGAGGGAGAGAGAGAGAGAGGGAACCTGCACGCAAGTGGGGGAGGGGCGGAGAGAAAGGGAGAGAGAGAATCCCAAGCAGGCTCTGCGCTGACAGTAGCAGACCGGCTGATGCGGGGCTCAAACCCGGGAACCATGAGATCATGACCTAAGCTGAAACCAACAGTCAGAAGCTTAACCAACTGAGCCACTGAGGTGCCCCTAAGCAGAGTCCTTTAAACAAAAACAAAACAAAACAAAACAAAAAAAACAAAAAACAGGAAATGAGCTGATATTGTTGGAACCCTTTTCGCTGCTGTTGTCGTTCTTGGTGATAGAAGTAAAAGCAGTGGGTAGAGAAACTAAATAAAGGAGCTGTGGGCTCGAACTGTGAAACCCAGTGTACCCATCACCGCCACAAGCATATTCTGCGAAATAACCAGGAAATATATATTGGTTTTTTTCTTCCATAGATAAACAGTCAAGTATTTATCCCCATCTTCATCAAGAGATTTATGGGTCATGAAAAGTGTCTGTCATTACTTCATGTAAAAAATGGTACAAGTTTATCTCACTTTTGTAATTCGCTGCAGTTTTAAACGAGCTTGAGGAGGCAACCCGGACTGGATCGCTCTGTTACAATGTGTTCCTTTAGGGAGGCAAACTTCTGGAGAGATTGCGCAGATGGCTAATACATATGTGGATTCTCGTTACCTTCAATTTCAGCAGGGAATGTACTTTAATTCTGTTCATAAATTTTACATTAAATATTGTCTTTGAGGCCTGAAGTTCCCCATGCTTTTACTGAACAATCCATTTTTTTTCTGCTTTATACATTTTGCAGAAGGGTGAATTAAAATGCAAAGGAAGCTTTCGGTCAGGATGACTAAAGTGGAAGATTGTGATCACCTTTAATTGTGTAAAGTTTATGCAAGGAAAGCTGCTTATTTTAAAGTTTATTTATTTATTTTGAGAGAGAGCAGGGAGGGTCAGAAAGAGAGAGAATCTCAAGCAGGCTCCAAACTGTCAGTGAGGACACAAACCATGAGATCATGATCTGAGCTGAAATCAAGAGTCAGAGGCTTAACCAACTGAGCCATCCAGGTGCCCTGGGAAGCTGCTTATTTAGATATGATGTCTCAGGCTAACTCACTAGTTTTCCAGCCGCCTGCCTTCCTCAGTTTCTCTTAGTCTTGTTTACCGGTCCCTCCTCCTTTCCTTGACTTTGTTCTTGTCTCACTCTACACTCGGCTGGTGATTTCAGCATCTTGATGGGTGAACATCCGTAGCCCACTCTATCTCCCTACCTCCAGACACATCTGTGCCTAACAATTAATTGGAGATTCCTCAACTTCACTTCTCAAAGGCAACACATATTCACTCAACAATTATTAAGAGCCTACAATATGCCAGGCCATATTCTAAGCCAAAGAGATACACTAAAGCTTATAATCAACCGAAGGAGAATGTTAGTAATCAAATAGTAGTAACACACCAAAATACTCAGCCTGCAGCAGATAATATAAAGGGAAAGCAAAAATTACTATATAAAATTTTAAAAGGAGAGAAGACCAAGCCAGGAAAGACTAGTTATCTTCTTCTAATACTCCAAATCTCAATAAATGGTATCACCCTACCCCTGGCTGTTCAAGCCAAAAACTTAGAAGAGACCCTTCATTCCACCTCTCCCCACTGTTTTCATATCCAGTTTGTGAGTAAAGCCTTTCAAGTACAGATCTTGAATGTTTTCATTCAAAATATTGAATGTTTTCACATTGGTTCATTTCTCTACACCTCTAAGTCCAAGCCAAAATTATCTTTCCTAACTGGGTGTCCTGCATCAATTTTTGGCTGCCTCCAATCTAAGGTCCACAATATCAACCAGAGTAATGCTTTTAAAAATACAGGCAGGAGGGGCGCCTGGGTGGCTCAGTTGGTTAAGTGTCCGACTTCGGCTCAGGTCATAATCTCACAGTTCACGGGTTGGAGCCCCTCATTGGGCTCTGTGCTGACAGCTCAGAGCCTGGCGCTCGCTTTGGATTCTGTGTCTCCCTCTCTCTCTGCTCCTCCCCCATTCACACTCTGTCTCTCCTTCTCAAAAATAAATAAATATTTTTTTAAATTAAAAAAAAAATACCGGCATAAAATCCCAATCAAAACTACAGTGGCATTTTTCTCAAACCTAGTGCAAACAACCCTAAAATTTGTATAGAACCACAAAAGACCAGAATAGCCAAAGTAATATTGAAAAAGTAAATCAAAGCAGGAGGCATCACAATTCCAGACTTTAGCCTCTACTATAAAGCTGTAATCATTAAGACAATATGGTATTGCACAAAAACAGACACATAGACCAATGGAATAGAATAGAGACCTCAGAATTGGCCACAAATGTATGGCCAACTAATCTTTGACAAAGCAGGAAAGAGTTTCCAATGGAAAAAAAAGACACTCTCTTTAATAAATGGTGCTGAGAAAATGGACAGCAACATGCAGAAGAATGAAATTAGACCACTTTCTTACACCATACACAATAATAACCTCAAAATGGATGAAAGACCTAAATGTGAGACAGGAAACCACAAAAACCCTAGAGGAGAAAGCAGGCAACAACTTCCTTGACCTCAGTCACAGCAATTTCTTGCTCAAAACATCTCCAAAGGCAAGGGAAACAAAAGCAAAAATGAACTATTAGAAACTCATCAAGATAAAAAGTTTCTGCACTGCAAAGAAAACAATCAACAAAACTAAAAGCAACCAACAGAATGGGAAAAGATATTTGCAAATGATATATTGGATAAAGGGTTAGTATCCAAAATCTATAAAGAACTTACCAAACTCAACACTGGAAAAACAAGTAGTCCAGTGAAAAATTGGGCAAAACATGAATAGACACTTTTCCAAAGAAGATATCCTGATGGCCAACAGACACATGAAAAGATGCTCAACATCACTCATCATCAGGGAAATACAAATCACAACCACACGGAGATACCACCTCACACAACTAAAAGTGGCTAAAACGATCAACTCAGGAAACAACAGATGCTGGCAAGGATGTGGAGAAATGGGAACCATCTTGTACTGTTGGTGGGAATGCAAACTGGTGCATCCACTCTGGAAAACCGTGTGCTAGTTCCTCAAAAAATTAAAAATAGAACTACCCTATGACCCAGCAGTAGCACTACTAGGAATTTACCCAAGGGATATAGGAGTGCTGATGCATGAGGGCATATGTATCCCAATGTTTATAGTAGCACTATCAACAATAGCCAAATTATGGAAAGAGGCTAAATGTCCATCAACTGATGAATGGATAAAGATGTGGTTTAGATATACAATGGAATACTATTGGCAATGAGAAAGAATGAAATCATGCCATTGGCAGCAATGTGGATGGAACTGGAAGGTATTATGCTGAGTGAAATAAGTCAGTCAGAGAAGATAGATACATGTTTTCACTCATATGTGGATCTTGAGAAACTTAACAGAAGACCATGGGGGAGGGGAAGGGGAAAAAATAGTTACAAACAGGGAGGGAGGGAGGCAAACTATAAGAGACTCTTAAATACGAAGAACAAACTGAGGGTGGATGGGGGAATGTGGGTGATGGGCATTGAGGAGGGCACTGTTGGGATGAGCACTGGTGTTATATGTAAGCAATGAACCTTGGGAATCTACCCCAAAAACCAAGAGCACACTTTACACACTGTGTGTTAGCCAACTTGACAATAAATTATATTTTAAAAACAAATACATGCACGAGGGGCGCCTGGGTGGCTTAGTCCATTGGGCGTCTAACTTCAGCTCAGGTCATGATCCCACAGTTCATGGGTTTGAGTCCTGCATCAGGCTCTGTGCTGACAGCTCAGAGCCTGGAGCCTGGTTCGGATTCTGTGTCTCTATCTCTCTCTGCGCCTCCTCCACTCATGCTCTGTCTCTCCCTCTCAAAATTAAATTAAAACATTAAAAAATATTAAAAATACATGCATGATTTTTAGCCAGTGAAGATGGCTATGGAGAAGACCCTGGGGCTCGCCTCCTTGCACGGACACACCAAATGTGCAACAACACATGGAACAACTGCCTCTGGAAAAAACCTAAGAACTAGCTGAGCAACTTCTAGACAGGGGCCACTGGAGAAGGAGAGAAGGCCCACATGGAAGCAGGTAAGAGAAGCTGGGACACAATCCACCATAGACCCCTTCCCCAGTGCAATGAACCACTGTTGAGAAGGAACTCAAAACCAGAGCTTCTCCCTGAGGAGTGAAGTGTTTGAACCCACACCAGGCACCCTCAGCTTTTAAGACCTGCATCTGAGAGACAAGTCCCCAAAACCTATGACTTTGAAAACCAACAAGGTTCCTGCCCCAGACCTGCAAGTCCATACTGAACAGAGACATGGCTCTTAAAGGCCTCAGACTCACCTGCCCATGGCCCAGCATAGGGGCAGCCAGTCCAGATGCATCCAGACTTCTTGCTGCTATTCTTAAAGCATGGGCCTTATGGGCGGGCATCTAATTTAGCATACACCTAGACACCTTTTCTTTTTCTTTTTTTTTATTAATTAATTAATTTATTATTTAATTTACATCCAAGATAGTCAGCATATTGTGCAACAGTGATTTCAAGAGTAGATTCCTTAATGCCCCTTACCCATTTAGCCCATCCCCCTACCCGCAACCCATCCAGCGACCCTCAATTTGTTCTCTGTATTTATGTTTCATCTGCCTCCCTGTTTTTATATTATTTTTGCTTCCCTTCCCTTATGTTCATTTGTTTACTATCTTAAATTCCTCATATAAGTGAATTCATATGATATTTGTCTTTCTCTGTGTAACTGATTTCACTTAGCCTAATATACTTTAGTTCCATCCACATAGTTGCAAATAGCAAGATTTCATTCTTTTTGATTGCCGAGTAATTCCCTCTCTCTCTCTCCATATATATATATATATATATATATATACCACACTTTCTTAATCCATTCATCAGTTGATGGACATTTGGGTTCTTTCCATACTTTGGTTATTGTCAATAGCGCTGCTATAAACATTGAGGAGCATGTGCTCCTTCAAAACACACATCTGTATCCCTTGGGTAAATACTTAGTAGTGCAATTGCTAGGTCACAGGATAGTTCTATTTTTAATTTATTTTTTTTAATTTTTTTAATGTTTATTTGTTTTTGAAAGACTGAGAGAGACAGAGTGCAAGCAAGGGTGGGGCAGAGAGACAGGGGGACACAGAATCCAAAGCAGGCTCCAGGCTCTGAGCTGTCAGCACAGAGCCTGATGCAGGGCTTGAACACATGAACTGTGAGATCATGACCTGAGCCAAAGTCAAATGCTTAACCAACTGAGCCACCCACACGCCCCTATTTTTAATTTTTTGAGGAACCTCCACAATGTTTTCCAGAGCCGATGCACCAGTTTGCATTCCCACCAACAGTGCAAGAGGGTTCCCATTTCTCCACATCCTCACCAATATCTGTTGTTTCCTGAATTGTGAATTTTACCCACTCTGACCAGTGTGAAGTGGTATATCAGTGTGGTTTTGATGTGTATTTCTCTGATAATGAGTGATGTTGAGCATCTTTTCATATACCTGTTGGCCATCTGGATGTCTTCTTTGGAAAAGTATCTATTCATGTCTTCTGCCCATTTCTTCACTGGATTATTCATTTTCTCGGTGTTGAGTTTGTTAAGTTCTTTAGAGATTTCTAACCCTTTATCTGCTATGTCATTTGCAAATATTTTTTCCCATTCCGTTGTTGCCTTTTAGTTTTACTGATTGTTTCCTTCGCTGTGGAGAAGCTTTTTATCTTGATGAGGTCCCAATAGTTCATGTTGAGTAAGAAATTGCTGCGCCGAGGTCAAAGAGGTTTTTGCCTGCTTTCTCCTCGAGGATTTTGACGGCTTCCTGTCTTACATTGAGGTCTTGCATCCATTTGAGTTTATTTTTGTGTATGGTGTAGGAAAGTGGTCCAGGTTCATTTTTCTGCATGTCGCTGTCCAGTTTTCCCAACACCATTTGCTGAAGAGATCGTCTTTATTCCATTGGATATTCTTTCCTACTTTGTCAAAGATTAGTTGGCCATACGTTTGTGAGTTCATTTCTGGGTTCTCTATTCTGTTCCATTGATCTGAGTGCCTGTTTTTGAGCCAGTAACATATTGTCTTGATGATTACAGCTTTGTAGGGTAGCTTGAAGTCCGGGATTGTGATGCCTCCAGCTTCGGTTTTCTTTTTCAAGATTGCTTTGGCTGTTTGGGGTCTTTTCTGGTTCCATACAAATTTTAGGATTATTTGTTCTAGCTCTGTGAAGAATACTGGTGTTATTTTGATAGGGATTGCATTGAATATGTAGATTGCTTTGGGTAGTATCGACCTTTTAACAATGTTTGTTCTTCCAATCCAGGAACATGGAATATTTTTCCATTTTTTTTGTGTCTTCTTTAATTTCTTTCATAAGCTTTTTACAGTTTTCAGTGTATAGATTTTTTATCTCTTTCCTTATGTTTATTCCTAGGTATTTTACAGGTTTTGGTGCAATTGTAAATGGGATCGATCCCTTGATTTCTCTTTCTGTTGTTTCATTACTAGTATATAGAAATGCAACCGATTTCTGTGCATTGATTTTATATCTTGCAACTTTACTGAATTCATGGATCAGTTCTAACAGTTTTTTATGGAATCTTTAGGGTTTTCCATATAGAGTAACCTAGAAGCATTTTTGATGGCAGGTACCATGTTTGCTCTTTCCCTTTGCTTCACTCTAGCCAATGGGTGCACCTTTTTTTTTTCTTTTCCCACCAACCCTCTGCAGTCATGTCTATACATTCTCCCTGCTTCATTCCAGCTAGCAGGCTCATCTTAGCACTGCAGCCAGTAGGCACCATCTCTCTCTCTTTCTAATGCTACAGTTTTGTTTTGTTTTGTTTGTTTTGTTTTTCTGAGCAGGTGCCACTCACACACTGGAGCAGCTGTGAGCAGCATCTTTGTGCCTCCCCTTGCCACTCTCCAGGGGGCTGCTATCTCCCTGAAGGAGCTTGAGCACAAGCCCCAGGTTTCCCCAAACTCAGCTGCTGTCCAGAGAACACTTCCTGATTACCTGGCTGCAGAGATCAGGGGTGCTTGCCATCCCGGGTTCCATAGACTGTAATAGTTGGAGAGACAGTTCTTGGCAGACCACCATACCTAGGTGGTGGATAGCAGGTAGTCAACTGAAATGTGCCCCCAGCCTTTCCTTGAAAGAGGACTTTTTACTGGTCACAGAGCTTCATCCTGAAAGGGGGGCTTCTGGTTTGGCACATAACTAGGAATTTACTGGCCTTGCTCCGACACTGACATAGCTGAGGAGAATCTGGCCACTTGGAGCCTGTCTTCTCTGCCAATTGCTCCCTGTGAGAAAGACAATATGCCCGAGGCTCTGAGTAACCACAGCTATAAAGTTCCAATCACAAAAGATACACTCTCTATAATTAGCACTGCCTAGAGCATACCTTAAAATCTGCAAGCAACCCACGATTCCACTTTTGGAGATGGAGTAAGGGAAGACGGAACTATCTTAAAAATATTTTCTGTTATTTCTACGAGACCATGTAATGTACTTCAGAATAAACATATGTGTGTATATAAATATGTGTGTATTTGTCTCTGTGGGTGTACATATGCATATATGTAGGTATATTCATATATATTGTTATATACTATGTATATGTTACATAAAGACACACTACAACCCTACCCACTCCATATACACATATATGTGTATATATATACATATATATATACACATATATATATAATGTGTGTGTGTATTTGCACAAAAATTATATATAATATATATTAAACATGTATTTGGGTGTTTGACATAAGATTAACCTGCTTTGAAATGGAAAATGACCAAATTCCAGTAGAATTTAGCTCAAAAAATAGGTGAAACCCATATTTATTAAAACATAATTTGAGATGTAAAATGTTTCATTGTTACTTCAGGCCCAGAAGTAATAACTATTTCTAAATCTTTACCGTATACTTAAAACTGTGCCAGAGCTCATTGTGGAGAATAGCTATTTATTAATAATAAATTATCTAAATTTTTGAGACTTCACAGTAAGTAGAAACCTTAATGACTTGTCAGATGAGGTCTGGGAGAATTTCTAAGTAATGATACATATAATTGAAATAAGAACCAACAAAACAGTGCCCGAATCAGCTTCAGTGGGAAATTTACTCTCTTGGTAGGGAAGTTAGAGTTTGGGAAGGGAAAAGTGACCGCTAACACCATGTCCAACCAACAGCTCCATCCAATCTGCCTCCATTTATTCACTTGACCTAATCTTTCAAACAAGGAAGATCCAAACCATTGGAATAAATCTCAACAGATTCTGGAAGTCTAAACAATTATGAGCAGTGGAACTAAAAGTGAAGGTCTCATGGAAGCCTGAGAGAGTTCAAAGAATGTTATCGAATTCCATGTTTTATATTTTTAATTTCTAGAAGGAAAATTGGCTACAGTTAGCTTGGATTTAAGGGATTTTTTTTCCTCCTATTTATCTGGACCTTGAGTTTGGCTAGTAATACAATTGCATAAAGTTACTTCCCTTATGTGTGCTGAAAAATCCTAATCTGCTGCTAAATCTACACATCACAGGAGAGTCCACAGATCAGTGTTTTAGAAGGGTAGGCATAATAACTTTTATTTCTGGCTTTCTGTTAGAATCACCCTGTATTTAAAAGAAAATACAGATGCCTGGACCATATCTGAGAAGTTCTAGGCATGGAGCCCAGATATGTATATTTCTTTAAAGTTCCAACGGTAATTTTGATGAACATCCACCATTAAGAACTTATGATTAGATGATCTCTAAGGTCCTTTCCAACTGTAGAGTCTAAATTTTTTAAAATATTCACTTAAAATCAATTTATGTTTTCATAAAATCATATACACTCCTAGAGCAGTCAATTGTGATGAACTCTCTAAAGAAGTTTCAAAAGTAGTTGTAAAAAACAATGCTTTCACCTGGGTGGCTCAGTTGGTTAAGTGCCCGACTTCGTTCAGGTCATGATCTCACACTTCATGGGTTCGCGTAGGGTTGACCACTCAGAGCTCGGAGCCTGCTTCAGATTCTGTGTCTCCCTCTCTCTGCCCCTCACCCCTCAATGTTCTGTGTGTGTGTCTCTCTCTCTCTCAAAAATAAATAAACATTAAAAAATTAAAACAAAAACAATGCCTTCAAAACAAGTAAAAGTCATCAGTGGCTTAAATCAATAGGAGAACTTTTTCTTCCAAATAAGAAACCTGAAGGTGGGCCGTTGGTGTTGACTCAGAAGCTTGGTGAGGTTGCAATGATCTTCTGGTCACAAGACCGTTTTGCAAGTCCAACCATCTTGGCTGCATTGAAGGCAAGAAGAAGAGAGAAGTTAAATGATGGGCAGCTACAACCATGTCCTTTAATCAGGAAAGCAAAAACCTTAACAAGTAAAGCACTTTCTGAATCAACTTCTGATGAGGTCTTATTGACAGAACAGGTTCCGAAGATCAAGTCATGTTGTAAGACATCCTGAGAATTGGCTTGGACCAGCCATAATCTAGTGCCAGGGCCAAACACACTGCAGCCACTCTAGCTAAAAATAAATTAATAATAACAATAATAGTAATAATAATAAAGAGGAGGAGGAGAAGAAGAGGAAAAAGGTGGTTCTGGTTAAAAAGGAAAAGCTGGACATTGAGTAGGAAAATGTTGGAAACTATTTTAAGTCAACTCTGATGGAAAAAAATCAAGATAAAGTTCAATTACATTTTGGTATAGAAGATAATAATAATCTACCATAATATATGAAAAAATGTTCAGGACTTCATGTAATTGCTGACGAATAACTTCTTATGACAAATGTGACATTTTGACAAATATAATCATGAATATAACAAGTTTGTATCTTATCTTTCAGGGTAATTATTTTGAAAGACAACATTGATTGGATGCATACGTTCTTGTGTTACATCATTTCCACTGCATATTTAGTATATGGCCATTATTGTTTTACCCTGTGAAACCAAGATTTTCATCCAACAGGAAATAAATCAGCAGAAGGTATAACTGCTTTATTAAAGTCACCCAAAGTAGGGGGCCTAGGTGGCTCAGTCAGTTAAGTGTCGGACTTCAGCTCAGGTCATGATCTCAAGTTTCGTGAGATTGAGTTCTGCGTGGGGCTCTATGCTGACAGATCAGAGCCTGGAGCCTGCCTCAGAATCTATGTCTCTCTCTCTCTCTCTCTCTGTCCCTCCCTGGCTCACACACACTCTCTCTCTCTCTCTCTCTCTCTCTCTCTCAAAAATAAATAAACATTAAAAAAATTAAAATATAAAATAAAATCACCAAACGTATTTTTAAAATGGTGTTTTTAAAATCCCGCAAACCTCATTGTTCAGTTTTGCAACAGATATTAAAAACCTTAAAACTGGGCACATATTATTGGCTTCAGCCATTTAATTTTTTTCAAATTGGAAATGAATATAAAAACTATCTATAAATTTGTTATTTTTAATAGCATAAATGGTTTTAACTAGTTTAACTGCCCAATAATAATGGATTATTATACAAAATACACATCATATTATCATAGGATGGAATACTAATTCCTTGCTAAAATTAGTTAATAATTAAGGAGGCTACATGACCTGGAGATGATAAGAATATATTAAATGAGTAAAAAAAGTACCTAATTATGGTGCAGTAGGTTCCAAATTCTTTAAATAATGATTGAATTATTGAAAACATACTATATATGACAGGCTTAAGACTTTGCATGTATTTCTTTCATTAGAGTCTCACAACCCAAAGGGGAAGGTTATATCACCCTACCATCTTACAGATGAAGAAACAGGTTTAGAACAGTTATGGAATTTACTCAAAAACACAATAGTTTATGCAGAACTAGGATTTGAACCCAGGAAGTCTGGTTTCAGAAGATAGGCTTACACATCTATAATAATACATACCTAGAGAAAAAAATACCAAAAAAAAAAAAAATTGCACCGAAAGGATAACAAACATTGTGTCTGGGGAGTGAAATTACAGTATGCTTTTTATAGTTTCCAAAATTTTTAGGGTATTTATTAACTATAACCAGAAAATACAATGATTATTTGATAGAATTTCAAATCCAATAATTGCTTAATAAGCGTTTTAACCTAGTTTGATAGGCTAGCAAACAAACCAGTGCTCTACTCAGCAACTCCTAATAATATGAACTCTACAAAATGTGACTCCTCATCACTGAGAGATAAGACCTTTCTAAAATCACAACTCATGAAAGCTAACAGTTTCATGCAAAGTATCTCCTATAAAATCCGCCTTAAGATCAATAATCTTACTACACAGACATCATAAAGTTAATTTGTTGGAAGGAAATAAAATTCATGAAGGCTCATCTTTTGTTTCATGAAATCAAGAGAAAGGAAACAAAAAATCCAAAAAACTATGTTTAGAAACCAAATACATCCCATTGAATGAACTGCTGTGCATCCAATAAAAGAACCATGGAAATGTATAAATAGTGGTTTATAAAAATATTACTAAGATATCGGTATCAAGTATATAAAAAAAACAAGAATAAAAACAACACAAAGAGAAAATTCTCAGATATTTTTAAAACTTCTTAATATATAAATATATATGCATAAATAAATAGAAGATGGCCTGAAGATACATTCTCAAAAACTTGTAACCTAAGGTCATAACACATCCCTTCCAGGGAAGGGAGTGAAACTGAATTAGAAAGACAAGCACAAGGGAAGAGATTTTAGCTTTTACTGTGCATAGGACTGTTTTATTCCAAGCTTTTAAAATAATGTATTAAATGTATTTATATTATGCAATTTTGAAGAAATGTAACAAAAGTATATTCTTAAATTTGCCATCACTCACAGTCATCATACTTACCATAACTTCTTTGTGTTGTCGTTTTATGTATCTCAATAATAACCCCTTTATATACTATGGTATGTATTTGTCCAGTAGAATTTTAGAAAAAACACAGGGAAAATTTGTTTCACTCCATAACTTTAATGGGAGCAAAACTGAATATATTTACCTTTGTTTCTAAAAATAAAGGAAAATTATTGTACGCAAATACTGTTGACTATTAACTTCTACCACAAAATGAATATATGGATGTAAACAATAAAAATAGGTAAAGGAAAGTAGATATAATTTATAATGGAAAACTTGTGTTATACTCTGCGCAGCAAGACAATTCAGACATTTTGTTTGTGAAGTTGCATGCGTACCTACTAAGCCCATTTGCCCCAGTGCAAAACTATTCTATCATACTTTTTCTTCTTTCAAAAGCATTGCTTCCCAATTAAAAATTGGAGAGAAAAAAAAATCAAGTATATGATCCCTTTTTTCCTCTTTTTGAAAAGCCTAAACTACTATTCATAATTTACAAATGGATGAAACCTTGGAGTCAGTATCAACGACTAACCAGGGGGGAAAAAGGTATTACAATGTATTTAATGTGCACTGAAGAACTTCAAGGTAAATTGAATATAATTATTTTATCCTCTTGTTTATTTTCTAAATTGTACAAATAATTATAAAATTTTCCATAAAATTTTAGTGAAAAAAGAAACATAAAGCTGATTTAACAGATAAGAAACCTGAGGTATAGACAACAAATGATCTAAGGCTATAGAGCTAATTACTGTCAAAGCTTGGATTGTAACAGAGATGCTCAATTTAACAGATTGTGTGTTAATAGATGGAGCATCACTGGAAATAAATTTTTGTGAAAAAACTCACGCCTATTGAAAGATCATGGATGACTTAGATATAACAGCATACTGATGTACTCTGTGGCAAAAACAAAACTCTTGGCTAAGATCATCTATTTAATATTGTTAAATACTAAAAAGCATGATAGTCAACATATATTCAGATCTGTTCAATAAGTACATATTATAAATTCTACTGTAAATATATTTTAAGGAGATCAATAGTTCAAAAGATGTGGCTCTACAATGATACCTGACTGAAAGAGTTTCTTCTCCACATATCTTGCAATAAGTTAAACATCAACTTCATGGAGAATATTGTAATATTGCTGGTTAAACTGTGTTTCTGAGTGTTCTCTTTTTTTGTATGTAACTATGATGGCTATATATTAAAAGCTTGAGAAAATCTATTAAAATGGTTAATTTTATGTTCAGCAGTCACCATTATATTTTCAGTTCACGGTTTAACACAAGTCTTGCCTACAATATTTAAAATGGGGATGCTTATTTCTATAGAGATATGATAGAACAATTCTAGATTGATGGTAATCTTGAAATAAAGAACCTAAAAGTCCAGTGGCAAACAATGCAAGTTTCAGTATTTCTGCTCAATAAATACTTGATCAAATTCTAAATTTAATAACTACCTTAAGTTCCAGATGGAAAATGAATTAATTAACTTGATGGAGATATCACCAAAGTCATTTCAAAGAACATGGGGTTATTTTTAACTTTTTGAGGACCTTCCATACCGTTTCCAGAGTGGCTCCATCAGTTTGCTTTCCCACCAACAGTGCATGAGGGTTCCTTTTTTTCTCCACAACCTTGCCATCACCTGTTGTTTGGTAGTGGTGTTGATTTCACCTATTCTGACAGCTGTGAGGTGATACCTCATTGTAGTTTTGATTTGTATTTCTCTGATGATAAGTGATGATAAACATCTTTTCATGTGTATGTTGGCCATCTGTATGTCTTCCTTAGAGAAATGTCTGTTCATGTCTTCCGCCCATTTCTAATTGGATTATCCATTTTTGGGGTGTTGAGTATTGGGGACACAGGAACAAATAATGCATACCAAAACCCCTCCTCTCATGGATTTCCCATTGCAGTGAAGGAGATAGACATAGACAAAATAGAAAGTAGATTACAGAGTACATTAGATAGTGATGGATATTGAAAAGGAAATATAGCATGTTTATTTCCAGCTCCCTCCTTGAACCATGGAGAGTGCAGCACTTCTTAGTAAGGGACTTTGTTTGTTTGTTTGTTTACTTAATAATGTAATAATTTTGTTCTAAATCTTTCTATTTCTGGGCTGATTTGAGCTAGCATTTCTTGACCTTTTCTGCTTATTTATATTCCTATTATAGCTTAATCGGGAGCTTACATTATCCAGATTCCCAAAGCTTGTTAGGAGAGTAAGAATGTCTTTAAATCTCGCTTTCATATAAATTTACTACCACCATTGCCTCCACTCCCCAATTGTACTGGCACACTTCCTTGCCCTTTCGAAGAGCTTAGTAAATGCCCAGGACTGTAAAGATACAGTCTGTCTTGGATATCCCACTGAATTTGCCAAGAAAATTTAGGCTGAGAAAGTCAAATTATACAATGGCCTGACCCCATCAATTAAACATTATGCTTTAATGGGTAAAGCATAATTATTTAGCTCCAATAAACAGAAATGTCCCACTATTCTAGAGGATGGATGTGGGATCCTATACAGACAACCTTCAGGGTAAAAGAAACACTGTAGAGTTTGTGGTTAAAAACAAGTAAACAATAAACCTGAAGTGCCAATAGATCCAATCTGTTATTGACTAACTTGTGACCTCACTGATAAAAGGAGACTGTCTGCAACCCATACCTTAACTCATTTCGTGTGTAACAAACATATTTTTTTTCCTCTGACTCCTAAGGATCAGGAAAAATTCCAGATACTGAGTCAATAAGACACAGTGTCCTTTCTTCCAGAAGTTCACAGAAGGATACAGACACCCAAGTGAAAAACTGCAATGTCTTATCATAAGCACAATGGTAGGAGACAAATAGGAACCTATAGGACCTCAGACAAGGAACCTAAACTAATTCAAAAGGAGGCTGACGAGGGAGAGACAGAGCACTCAGAAAGGATTTCCTGGAATTTCCTTGTACCTGAGCTGTGTTATCCACATGAAAGAAGAAAGAAATCCAAGGAAGAAATGAAACCATGTGGTACTCAGAATACACTGTTGAGCAGGAGTAAACTGGACATAGAGAGTGGTGAAAACTTAGCCTGAGGCAGATGTGGGGACCAGATCCTAAAAGCTTAGACTTCATTCCATAGGTAATACCTAACACATCTTGTGTTTTTAGGAAAAGAGTAACTTGCTCAGATTTTCATAGGGTGGAAAATGGATTTGGAGATTATTAGTTTAATTCTGGAAGAACATATTAAAGAACATCAGCAGGACTTAACAATTCATTGATACGGGAGTAATAAAAGGAAGTCAAATAAAACTGTCAGGCTTCTAGCTCCCATTGTCACTAAAGAACTCTTGAGGGTGGGGGGATGGTCTCAGGCAAAGGATCTTGAGCTGTAAACACAGTCTTTGAGTTTCATGTCACCTTTCCCAAACACGGCCCTTTCAAGGCCATCCAATCTTCATTTCAATCAAATTTCATTAGGTTACCGAATTTCAATGATTTAGATACAAATGTTCAGACTAAAATGCAGGAAACACAGTGGAATGTATGCTGATTTCCCTTAGAGACGGTTCTATAAAGACTTCTATTACAAATGAACTTTTCCCTTGCTCACTGTATAGAACATAAGGGGTGCTGGTACAACCAGTCAACTGGGCGTATAATGAGATAAATAATGGTATTAGTCATTACGTACAATTAAAAACAAGAAAGAGAATATATTATTTGTTACGTTACTTTATTCTCATGACAACCCATTAGGCAGATATTATTTCCAATTTACAGATGGGGAAAATGAACTTCATAAAGGTTAAATAAACAGTCCTACATGACATTGAAAGTCAGTAGTAGAGGTCAGGATTTTTTAAAGAGGAAAAGAAAACTATTGTTGATGAAAGGCCCAATTTACATCTAACCCTCACACTTTATATTTGTTCATTCATTTAATCACCTGGGGATGGGGCGCCTGGGTGGCGGCAGTCGGTTAAGCGTCCGACTTCAGCCAGGTCACGATCTCGCGGTCCGTGAGTTCGAGCCCCGCGTCAGGCTCTGGGCTGATGGCTCGGAGCCTGGAGCCTGTTTTGGATTCCGTGTCTCCCTCTCTCTCTGCCCCTACCCCGTTCATGCTCTGTCTCTCTCTCTGTCCCAAAAATAAATAAAAACGTTGGAAAAAAAAAATTAATCACCTGGGGTTGGCGTCACTGTTTTGATGTTTTCATTAGGTATTATAACAGAAATTGGCATGCTCTTGAAAGAGGTGTTTCAGAAATCTGTAAATATTTCACTCAAATTTTATTTTATGTTTTTAAACCAATTTTTAAAACTACTATAAACAACATGTATGCAGAAATCCCAAATTATAGTACATTAGAAAAAAAATCAATATGTTAATGTTCATTTCCAGGTTACATTATTTAGTGGCAAACCTCCAACTATAAGTTCTCTTCTAATATCTACTTGAAAAATATACTGTGATTACAAGGTATTATTTTTTAAAAAAGAAACTATCATGTTCAGCTACTTATTTGTGTGATTGGCAATTTTCTCCATATTGTGTAGCTAATATAAAATAAATAAAAATTTGGATGCCAAATTAGATTGTCATGTTCATCACAAAATCTGTCATTAGGACATTTAAATACATTATACTAAATGCATTTTAGGAACTGTATTTTACTAAAACATGACTTCTACCTGCTGTATAAATTGGGATTTCAGATAAAATTTCATTTGACTAGAGGAATTTCTGCTTAAAACAAACTGGAAGAAATTTCTAAAGCATTGTAATATACAATGTTTTCCTTGTGAAAAATGTTTCTGTTTGGTTAATCAACATGGCCTCAGTTTCATACCTAGACTCATAATCCACTCCTGTGCTGTTAGGAATGCTCCCAAAGGTAAACTATCTACTCTGAAAGCTAAAGACATTTTCCAATGCCTGAAGATGACTTCATTCTGTTTCATGATGTTTCAGATGACTTCTGTTTCATCTTTTTAATAAATTTTGTTTTTTTAGTGTTGCTCATCTCCACATAAATTATATAAAATTGAAGATTTTAATTCTAGTTGATTGTATGTTTATGGTTGGTATTTCCCCTTGGGCACAAGTTTAATACCTTTCCCATTTTCCTTAACACCTAACATTTGGAAAGATTTAAGAACCCAATAGTTGCTGGTAGAGTTTATATGGCAGATCACCAAAGGAAAATACTGCTATCTAAAAGCAGACTTTTTTCCCTGACATTTGAAGTTTTTCATGGCCGGACTTAAAAAAAAAAAGTCAAATTAGACACCTGCCATAACATTTCAGTCACTTTGTTCTTAATTGTCTCAGAAAGAGATTTGGATATTCAAGAATGTCAAAATACACACACACACACACACACACACACACACAGCCATCTACTTCCATGGATGAGAATATTCAGTTAAGCCAGCTAACAT